>NW_028274819.1:111529271-111829271 GCF_037043125.1 Eumetopias jubatus
TTCCTCCCTCCCTTCCTCTCTCTTTCTTTCTTTCTCTCAAGTATTTTTGCTTCTCTGTTTCATTTTGAATCATATCTATTGCTATGCCTTCAAATTCATGAATGTTTTGGCCCTTTTTAAAATTGACATCCAGCACTGAGTAAATCTAAGGTGTATAGCGTAATGACTTAACTTACATCTAGTGTAAAATGACCACCACAATAAGTTTGCTTAACACGCATGATCTCATATAGATACAAAAAGGGAGAGAGAGAGAGAGAAGAAACCATTTTCTTTGTGATGAGAACTCTTACAATCTACCCTCACAACAACTTGCAAATGTACCACGTGGCTGTGTGAACTAGAACCATCATGCGGTGCCTTATGTCCCCAGTACTCAATGATCTTATAACTGAAAGTTCGTACCTCTGACCACCTTCTTCCAACCCTCCTTCTCCCTCCTGCCACCTCTGGTAACTACAAATCTAATCTCTTTTTTCCATGAGGATTTTTTTTTAAGATTCCACATAGAAGTGAGATCACACTAGTCTTTCTCTGACTTATTTCACTCAGCATAATGCCCCCAAGGCCCATCCACGTTGTCACAATTGGCAAGATTTCCTTCTTTATTACGGCTGAGTAATAGCCCATTGTGTGTGTGTGTGTGTGTCTGGGGGGTCCGTTTAGCCATTCACACATTGGTAGCACTTCCGTTGTTTCTCTGTCCTGACTGCTGTAAATCATGCCGCTATGAACGTGAGGGCTACAGCTCCCTCTCGACATAGTGTTTTGTCTCCTTTAGGTATATACTCGGAAGTGCAATTGCTGGGTCGTACGGCAGCTCTATTTTTAACTTTTTCAGGACCCTCCATACTGTTTTCCAGAGTGGCTGCGCCAGCTTGCGTTCCCACCAACAGTGTACGAGGGTTCCCCTTTCTCTGCATCCTCGCCAACGCCTATTATTTCTTGTTTTTTCGGGGGGGGGTTGTTTGTTTGTTTGGGTTCTTTTTTAATGATAGGCATTCTAACAGGCATGAGGTGGATCTGTGTCATTTCTTGATTCCTCATTATTAATTATTTTTCTCTCCCTTTGCATGCCTGGTAATTTTTTTTGGACACTAGATATGGTGAATTTTTTGTGTTGATGCTAGACAGTTTTTGTATTCCTTTAAATATTCCTGAGCTCTGTTATGGAACGCAGTGATATGGCAACCCTTTGGTTTTTCAAGTTCTTTTTTAAGAGTTCTAAGGCTATGTTCATCTGTTTTGCTTCTTAAATTCCACATATGAGTGAAATCATTTGGACTTGTCTTTCTCTGAATGACTTATTTTGCTTAGCATAATACTCTCTAGCTCCAGCCATGTTGTTGCAAATGGTAAGATTTCATTCTTTTTGATGGTTGAGTAATATTCCATTGTGTACACACACACACACACACACACACACACACACACACACACACACACTACCTCTTCTTTATCCATTCATCAGTCGATGGGACACTTGGGCTCTTTCCATAGTTTGGCTATTATTTAATGCTGCTGTAAACATCAGGGTGCATGTATCCCTTTGAATCTGTAATTTTGTATCCTTTACATAAATACCTAGAGAGAGAAGCAAACCGTAAGACACTCTTAACTATAGAGAACAAACTGAGGGTGGCCGGAAGGAGGTGGGTAGAGGATGGGGTAGATGGGGGATGGGCATTTAGGACCTGCCTGAGTTGTGATGAGCACTGGGTATTGTATGGACTGATGGCTCACTAAATTCTACTCCTGAAACCAATATTACACTATATATTAAGTAACTGGAATGTAAATAAAAATTTAAAAAGAGTTCTCAAGCTAAACCACCACAGCTTTATTCCAGGGTCAATTTTTCTCCACCACTGAGGCAATGCCTTTTAAGTACCCTATTTGATGCCCCAAATATTACCAAGCACCCTCTGTACCCCCCACATATGCACACTGGGTCTTCCAGGTAACAGAGAGTAGAGCCTGGGACAACATAGCTCTCTTGGGACAAGTCAACATTTGGAAAAGTGACTGAGGAGACATATAAGAACGAAAACAGAGGAGTCTGAATTGCTGCAAGTTTAAGAAATGAAGCATGGGACACATCTGGCCATGCTTTTTGGAGAGGGAAGACCTAGCACGTATTAAGATGCTAACACCAGTATACTGCTCTTCCTTACTACAGAACCAGCGAAAGCCCTTGGGCAGCATAAATCAAGCTTTAACCTAGCCTGGATTATTCTTCCGTTGGGTTCAACAGCATTTATTGAGTGCTTACTCTATGTCAAGTCCTGTACTTGATGCCCTCGATTATGAAGCTGAATGAGTCGTGGTCTCTCCCCTCGTGAAGTTTATGGTCTCTTTTTCCTTAAATAGTTAATACAGGTACAATATCGTGAGAGTGCTTGACTTTTAGTAAGTGCTTAAGTAGCCGTAAGCCTCGCTATGCTGGCAGCCATGGTCCGGACGGCGATCCTGGTAGTTGAGCTGGGGGCTCAGCTTCCACTGACTTCTGGCCTCCCCCGTGCCCCCTTGGACCGGGCTGACTGCGCCTGGATTGTTCTCCGCCATCGGCAGTGTTCAAAGAGTGTTTGCAGATATTCTCAGTCACCCCCTGGAGTTAATCAAAGTTCCTTTCAACTTTGATTACTTATTACTGTGCCCTAAGAGTTGTTCCTCCCAAAACATCCTGCAAAATATCTGCTGCTAATTACTCCTTACCCCGGAAACGGTTTTCTTTCACGTATTCAAATCTCAATGACAGACGCAGCGTCACGATGTTGTATCAGATTTCCCTCACGTTCACACTCGGTGGTGGGCAATTATTTTGTGTCCCTTTCGGTAAAAAAGAATAACTTTCTGAGTTTCGTATGAGATAAAAAAAATTCTTGAATTTCTCTCCTTAGGGAAACATAAGTGAAATATAATTAAACATATTCCAGTTGATTGGAACAGCTCAAGGGGACTACAGTATTTGGCAGCTGGAGCAGTTTTACTGTCTTCAAGTGCAGACGCAGAAAATCAGGGTGCTAAAACTTTCCTGATCAATGGGTCACAAATGTCCTCAATCATCTAGCTTTGCTTTTACTGCTTCCAGTCCTCCCCCTCCCTCCCTCCTTCCCTTCCTTCCTCCTTCCTTCCATCTTCTTCCTTCCTCCCTCCCTTCCTTCCTCCCTCCCTTCCTTCCTCCCTTCCTTCCATCTTCTTCCTCCCTTCCTTCCTTCCTCCTTCCTTCCATCTTCTTCCTCCCTTCTTTCCTTCCTCTTTCCCTCCCTCCCTTCCTTCCTCCCTTCCCTCCTTCCTTCCATCTTCTTCCTCCCTTCCTTCCTCTCTCTCTCCCTCCCTTCCTTCCTTCCTCCCTTCCTTCCTTCCTCCTTCCTTCCATCTTCTTCCTCCCTTCCTTCCTTCCTCTCTCCCTCCCTCCCTTCCTTCCTTCCTCCCTCCCTTCCTTCCTTCCTCCTTCCTTCCATCTTCTTCCTCCCTTCCTTCCTTCCTCTCTCTCTCCCTCCCTTCCTTCCTTCCTCCTTCCTTCCATCTTCTCCCTTCCTTCCTTCCTCCTTCCTTCCATCTTCTCCCTTCCTCCTTCCTTCCATCTTCTTCCTTCCTTCCTACCTTCATTCCTTCTTTGACGCTTTGACAGAGATTTTTATTTGTAATTCTTCACAACTATTCTGAGGGGTAGGACAGCAACAATTCAGTTTTATTCCCGTCCTTTGGAACTTCCGTGCTGAGGCTAGCCTGATGTACTGTTGCCTTGGAGAGCTAGGTCACATCTAGTAAAGAGCTTTTGATCTTACGTCCACCATTTTATGGAGAAGCCAAATAATAATAAAAAGATATGTGAAAGTCTTTCCCAAGATCCCATTAGAAGTTAGAAAATTTCGCTGATGAGCTTTCAATGACCTAACTTCGATTAATATTCAGAGAGTAAAAAAATAATCTTAGGTCATTTCAAAGAAAATATAAATATCTCTCATTTAATATACAATTATCTCTTACAGGAGTGTACGAGAAAGGATTAACAGAACTTCCTATAATAAGGTTATCTCTTATGTAATAAAAACATCTTTTCTTTAAATCTACATGGTTCTGAATCTGGGAAGAGCAAGTCTGGATCTTGAGGAAGACGTTCTTTCCCCCATGTGCTCACGTCCTTAGTTTCAGAGAGCCAGTAACAAAAACTGGGAGTCCTTTTCCTCCAAACAGGCTTATCTCAAAAACAGTATTTGAAACTGCTGGGCTCTTGCGAACAGATAACAAGGGATGCCTTTATCTCGATGGGGTGAGAGATCAGGAGAGAAGTTATGTCAGTCTTCTTCTCATTTTATGATTTTCTAACATTATGCTCAAATGCTGACATTGAAAGTAAAGTTATAAATTATACCACAGGACAATCATTTGTGAAATACATTTTTTTCTACTCAATAAATGGGTGACTTTCATGCTTCCTTTCGATGGTATTTTCCTATAGGCATTACCTATATGGCTTGCCTTACACAGCTCGCCAAAGCCTGTACTGGACAGCAGGGTAACGGTGCCCATTAGCTTTGCTTTTGCTTCTTCCAGTCCGTCCTTCCTTCCTTCCTTCCTTCCGTCCTTCCTTCCTTCCTTCCTTCCTCTCTCCCTACCTCCCTCCTTTCCTCCCTCCCTCCCTCCCTTCCTTCTTCCTTTGCAGAGTCCCGAGTGTGTGCAAATCTCCTGCTTTGGCCAAACATACAGCCTGCAGGTACAAGATGTCATCATACACCAGGCAGTACTATTTCCTTTTTCTCATCACCAGCTGGTAAATGATATTTGAACAACTGACAGGAGAGACCAGCTGCAGGTGCACGATGGAAAGAAATCTATCTTTGCCTTTTTCAGAGAGTCACTATTAAGGGAGACTCATTCTCAGATGAGGATGTTAAGTGTAAAACAATGCAAATTAAACAAGCATTTTGTAAAAAAAAAAAAAAAAATCAGTCATTTGCTATCGTAATGGTCCATACACACCCCTCTGCCTCTTGTCATGTATGTACCTTACAGGGACAGTGGCTCATCCTATCCTTCCTTCAGGAAAAAGGGGCTTCCTGGCTCTGCAGCCTGAGCCCCACTCACTAACCACCATCTTCCATCTCTCCTGCTTGCTCCTTCTAGTACCACTACCCCAACAAGTTTTGACCCCTCTGCTTGTTCTAAGTCCATCGAATCTACTATTTTACAATCCCTCATGCCCCTGCCCTTGTTTCTGCGCTTAGACAGCTTACATTCCAACTCTTGTTCCTCTCCATGTTACTGTATTCACTTGGCAAAAGCCCAGCCCTTTCTTAAATCCCACTTTGCACCTAATCTATCTTTGCTCCAGGACAGAGGAAACGTTACAGAAAAAACACATAATTATGTTGATTGGGCTCCCTTCATGCGTGGACCCTGAATGAGACTGGATGAACACCAGGCGGGCCCCCGGTGCTATGGAGGAATGGTGCCGGTAGCCCAGTCCCTTTTCCACGCTCCGAGATGACAATTAACTACCTCTTTCTGTCTCCGCTCACTTTCTGCTTCTCCTTCCTCCCCCAGCCTCACTCTCAGGAACCATGTTCTCTATTTCACTGAGAAAATAGTCACAGCCAAAACAGAAATCCCACAGGCTCCCCAGAACCACCTGTCCACCTGCCAGGATTGACCCTACTGTGCAGTCACCCCTTTCCCTATGGATGAACACCCCACTTTCTAGTCCAACACTCAGCAGCATGTCTGTGCGATGGGTTCAGCACTTCATCTGTCCCACAAGCAAGACCATCACTCTGACAATTTGACTCTCCTCCTGCCCATCTGATTTTCTCCTCTCTCTACTGGACTGTTCCTACCAGTTACACAAACTTACTGCTACTTCTTCTGTCTTAAAAGTTGAAACTGTGCACCACAAACACAGCTTTGACCTCATTCCCTCTGCAGCTACCTCTCAATTTCTTCATCCCTCTTCACGGCAGAAGTCCACACAAGAGCTGTGTGCACTGACCTTCACTTCCTATCTTCCTGTGTTTCGTGGAATCGACTCCATTAGTTACCATTACTCCACTCTACAGACCAGTTTTTACCAAGTCATCAAGGATCTCCACATTGTCCAATCAGTCCAGTGATTATATTAATCATATTTCATCTTGCAGCAGCATTGCACACAGTTGCTTATTCTAGGCTTCTTGACAGAACTTCTTTCCCTGACTCTCTAGACACGTCCCACCTGCATAGCTGGCCTCCTTTTTTGAGCCTCCCTTGCTGGTCCCTTCTGCTCCCTAAGATCCAATGTTAGGCTTCCCAGGGTCCAGTCTACAGACCTCTCCCCTTCTTTTCTACCATTAATGCCCGAGTTGTATCACCCACTTTCATACAGGGTGACTGTCTTTCATCATTCCAATGCCCTAGTCCTCATAGTATTCAAAGTAGTCAATATGAATAATGTTCTGAGGAACGAAAAGAAAGTGGCACCTCTTAAAATTACAGAGGATACAATAACTGGCCTCATAATATGGTCTGTACCTTGATGGATACCAAACGTAGAACTTCAGCCTGGATTCCCTGACCTCCAGACTCAGATACCCCAAAGCTTATTTGCCATCTTTGCGTGGATGTCTATGGAGTAACTCAAGCTTTATAGATTAAAAACAAAACAAACAAAAACTCCAGATTACATAGCACTCTCCCCACCCCTCAAAAATCCTACTCTTTAAAGAGTCTTCTCCAACAGAGTAAATGGAAATTTCCTTTACAGATGTTCAGGCCAGGATATCAGAGTCTTTCTTGACTCTCGTCTTTCTTTCCCACCTTCATCTAATCCATCCATAAATCACGTCTTCTCTACCTTCAAAATATACCTCCTTCCCACCCTACCACCTGTTACCTCCTGGATCTGAACAACCCATGGTTTCTCACCAAGGTTATTATAATGGCCTCCTGACTAACACCTTTTCTTCCTCCCTTGCCTTCCTATAGAGCATTTTATAAAGCAGTCAGTTACAAATATATTTTGATGTAACTCAGATAGGTCATTCCTTTGCTTAAATCCCTTCAGAAGCTTTCCAGTTTACTTTGTATTAAATCCAAAGGCCTTCCCATATCCTCTAAAGTCCTATATAGTCATTGCCCCCACTAGTTCTCTGACTTCCTAGATAACCAACCCCTTCTTCAGCCATTACCACCCCGCAGCCACACTGGCCTCTTGCGTTTCCTCAAATAAACCCCACGCACCACTGTCCAAGGCATTGTACCTGAGGACTTCTTGACCTAGTTCATTGTGCCCCAGCAGTCCACACTGCCCACTCCCTCTCCCTCCTCGGGAGAGAGTTTGGCTCAAATATTTCATGATCTTAGTGGTCATCCTTCATCACTCCATACAAAACGGCAACACCACCTCCTCCAGCTGATCCCTGGGACTCCCAGCTCCCGATTGGCCTCTTTATCCTGTATAAATCATTATAGGTATGCAGAGGAGAAAGAGAGAAAGATTATTTTCCACTATATTAGTTATTTATGTCTGTGTAACATGTATTATCTCATAGGTTCTGTGGGGGTAGGAAATCACACATCGTTTTGGTCATCTCTGGCTTGGGGATCCTCACGAGGCTGTAATCAAATTTTTGGCCAGTACTGCAGTCATGTCAAATTGACTGGGGGAGGAGCCACTTCTAGGCTCAGTCACGGCCGGCCGGCCTCAGCTTCTCACCGGCCAGTTCCCTGTCACATGGACCTTTCCGTAGGGCAGCTCACCCCACGACAGCCGGGAGGAATGAGAGAGATGAGAATCACCATCTCCTGATAACATGATCTCTGAAGTGCCATACCGTCCCTTTTGCCACATTCTGTCATTAGAAAGAAGCAAGTCCCGAGGTCCAGTCCACACCCAAGAGTGATGGGGTTACACAAGTAGAGAACCTCCAGGAGGCAGGGCTCATTGGGGACCATTTCGCCAGCAGCCCATCACATCGCTACGGCATATAAGCGTCCTGTTAGGCTTGCTGTCGTGCCCCAGAGCAGAGAACATTGCCCGGCTAGGGAGGAGGCACCAGTAGAGACTGTTTATCACACCCACTGCTTCCTCACCCCGGTCTGCTCTTCCCACTAACATGAGAATATTTTCTGTGCTGTCCTAGATTTAGAATTTGATACATGCCCGTTCCCCTCCTGAGACTTTTCTCATCCCAACCATGACACATTATGGCTTTGCTTGTCCTCTGGAGCTCAGGTCAGATGGTGCCTCTGCCACCCCCCCTTTGTACCCCCTGTACCCCTACTACTCTCTCCAGCTGTGAGCTCATGTGGTGCCCGTGTCGCACAGCCTCACAGTTACTTCTGCATAAGTCTCACCTCCTTCAGACTGTGAGCTTCTTGATATTAACTACTGTGTCCACCCAGGGTAAGCCCAGCTGGGGCCAGCGCAGTGCCTGTCCACCATGCTGTCATAGAGCACCGGGCAGAGTCCTTGCACACCACAAGCTCTGGACACCCCCTAGTGCCAAGTAAGTTAGTGGTTCCACTCTTTCGTTATTCTTAGTTCTTATTAAACGTTCTGTATTTGCCAAATAACTGAAGGTAAGTCCCAGAATCATTTATAATAAATGGATAAAATGGCACGAGTCTCTGTTTTCCTTTTGACTCTGAGATTCACACTGGTTCCATGTCATGAAAATTATCGATATGTTAGCTTGGCCCAGCTACACGAGTCCAGTAGAGTTTCTACCCCCAGGGGTCAGGAAGTCTTCTTGGCCTGTGTCTTGGAGAGACAACACATCATGCCTACGACTATAGTCATCTTAGGGTTTGGTACGAATCCAAAGGTATGATCCCGTGAGTGCGTGTGCTTCAGAAGGATGGCAGAAAGAGCAGAAGTGAGCCATAGTTTACTGCTTCTCTGGATGTAAGCAGAGCACCTTCTAGGGAGAAAGTTTCCAGGCTATGGAGGACATTCAGGTTGTAGGGAACATGTAGAACTGGGCTCCAGATCAAACCAGAAGTTAAAACAGACTTTTGAGTGTGGTAATAGTTCTCATTAGAAGTCAAGCGGATGAGTCTTACACCTAAAATAAGCATATATATTTTGGTAGCTTGATGTTGCAAAGGTCAATAGGCAGCGCCATATGGTGCCTTGGTGTCTGGGTCCGTGTGTGCGCACGTGCACATAGGCCCGCTTGTCTTAAAACAGGAAGCTGCATTTGCATCCTCAGACCCATCTGCTCTGACAGCAGTAAACAATCTACAGAGGCTTAAAGCATATGGATTGCAGGGTTGATTTCACTTAAGGGCAAAGCGTTTGCCCAGAGTTTTGCATGATTTGATCAAAACATTTCTGAGCTTCTCTCATTGTTCTCAGCAGCATTTACTGCAGGTGGCAGGGGTCCACCTAGATCATTCCTGCTGGCGAGTCACAGAGGGCAATTCTTACTTAAACATTTATAGAATCCAATTGCCTTTCTGCTCACATGCAGCCCACTCTACCTGGATTGTCGGCTTATTTGTTTGTTTTCTCAGCTGCCCGGAATAGTGAAAACATATGCCGAGGTTTTGGTTTTGGTTTCACTTTTTTTCTGAAGAATCAACTATATCTTAGTGAGAGCAGTGCTCATGACAGAGAACAGAGTAATGACCCAAACTTCGTCTGAGCATGTTGGAATCCTTGTTCAAGAAACAAAGAAACTCAGCTCAACGCTGTGCACTGAACAGGTTGGGTGGGTGCAAGATGGCCGCCGTTTGGGGAAATGCAAACCGTTGCTGTGATAAAGAGGGGCAAGTGTTTCTCTTCTCTTCACTTTATTTTACAATCTTCTTTTTCTTTGAGTGTTACTCACGCAACTCCAGGCTCTAGGCAAGTCTTCTCTGTAATGCCTGGCTTATCAGAATAAGGTCAAGTGTGAAGTCAGTAAATAGCTCTTACAGCACTAATTACTTTTTAAAGAAAACCTTAAAAGGTAGATAAATACATTAATTAATCTCTGATTGTGTATTTTAGAGTCTGTAAGATCTGTGTGAAGAAGAGAGTCCAGGCAGACGATGAGGTCTGAACATGCTCTAGTTGATCTCATGTCTCCCTGGGGAGGAAAGTGTATTTAAGACACATTCTCTTCTTATATATAGGAATATATTTAAGCAATCTTTTGGGAAACCTTGAAAAATTACACTGAGCAGAAAAATAAACCCCAGAAATAATTAGTGTTACAAAAAAGTAGGCTATTACACAATTGTTTTGTTAACTGATTATTTATTATTAAAAGGGAGAAAGAGTGAATCAACATCTCACTCTCTTTTTTTTTATTTTAATTTTCTTTGTTATGAGTGGAAAGGAAACCACCAGAGTTAAATGAATGATTTGAAAGCTGAGTTATCAGTTGATCGGATGTAAATAGATCAGGCAGCCCACGACTTTGAAAACTGGTTTTTGATGTCGGAGCAATTTTAGAAATAGTAAGTAGAATGAGACTAAATTCTAGGTTTGATCCTTTAAAGAAAAGACAAAATCACCTATCTGTTAAACATACCTAGAGAAATCTATGCCAATTTGACCTTGTTTAGTTAGAAATCTTTCCAACTAAACTAAGCTAGGTAAATTGTACCAAGAGTGCACAAGGACAGAAGAGCCACAGTGTAGAAAGTCTGTCAATTCTTGTCTTCTACCAATAATGATGACATATTTTATACACATAGCCAACCCCCCCCCTTTTTCTGAGTGAGAGAGAGAGAGAGCACATACACACACACACGAGCAGGGGCAGGGAGGGACAGAGGGAGGAGAGAGAATCTTAAGCATGCTCCGCACTGAGCTCCATCTCACGACCCTGAGACCAGGAACTGAGCCGAAATCAAGAGTCGAACACCTAGCCAACTGAGCCACCCAGGTGCCCCTAGGCAACTCTTGATCCAGATATAAATGCATGCATTTTGATACACTAACACAGTGACTGTTGTGACAAAATCCTGAACTGATATCTCAGCAATCATTCTACAAATTGAAGGGATGATGAAAGATCCTTCCATATGAGAAGAATGACATCCATATGCTATAAGCATCTTTAAGAGAGATGCAAGTTACAGCTGTGGGTGTCCCACAAATATCGCTTATTTGTTTTGGGAAGGGCCCCAGGAAAAGGGATGGGAACACTCAAGGGAAAGTTTTCTTGCCCGAAGTTAAGATTTATAGTGTAACTGTTGCTCCATGAGGCCAGAGATTCTGTTTCTGTTTTCCCTTTTCCCTGCTAACTACATCATCACATAGAGGTAGAGCGGCTCCTTAGTGAAGTCCTCATGCACGTTGGTTTTCAAGTGGGTGTAATACATCCTAGCTTTGACATAGCGCCCTGACTGGTCTTTTTCCTCTTACTTTTACTCCACAACCCTCTCTCCAGTCTCCAAGCAACACAAGTGTAATGCTTTCAAAGCAAATCCCACCCACTGTTTGGGAGCCCTTCCTGACCCAGCCTGGCTTACCACACATGGGACTCCTCCTCAGACGCCTCCATCCCCACCCACACTCCAGCCACACCAGCGTGCAGGCCCATCCCTATCAAGACCAACTGCTTCTCTGCCTTTGGGCCTTGGCACCTGCTTTCTCCTCTGGCTTGAAATGTCCTGCATGATTCCTATGGTCGGCCCTTCTGCGCATTCGAATCTCAGCAAAATGTCCTTAAATAAAAGTAAGAAAAACAGTAACAACCAACACTTTCACACCACAGCCCAAGCCTAGCACTATACTAAATGCTTTATGTACATAAACTCAGTATCAGTAACAAAACTACAAGTCAACCTTATGGTTATCAACCTCACTTTCAGAGGAAGAAACTAAGGCACAGAGAGGCTAAGAAAACTGCCTAAGGTCAGACACTGGTAGATGACAGAAATAAATTTGATCCTATATCTCAAGGTTATGATTTTCACCAGTTCTCTGCTCTGTCTCTCAGGAGACCGCCACTCTGTTACCTTCTAATAGTACCGTGTTTTGATTTTCTTGATAGCACTTATCACTGATATTTTTCCTATCTGTTAACCCGTATAGCTACTTCTTTACTTTTACAAATCACTGCGTTTCCTTTTTCTCTGAGGCTGACGTGCACTTCTTCTTTGTTTACAACCTGGTGTCCAACATCTAGAGCAGTTCCTGGCATGCGGGAAGCACCCACCAAATATTCGCTGAATTAATTAGTGAACGAATGAGCATGTGCGTGTCCGGTGGTCAGCTCAGGCCTCTGAGGTGGTGAATTGGATCTGGCCACTCATCTCCTCAAGGGGTTCAGGGTTCTTAACCATTTGTTCACCTAAAGGTAATCAAATCTTATGATTCTTCCTGACCTTCCTGAGGAGAAACCAATTTGCCAATCAGAATGATTATTTAGTGATTCACTGTGAACAATATTCCTGTCACCCACATTTGCCACCTGTTAGGCCTCTATGGGAAACAAATGAAGATCAGAGGGTTGCTCAGCAGATATAAAAATATCACAAATGGAATTTTGAAGGCTTTGCAGGAATTTTAATCAAGCAGTGGCAGCTCGATGAATCACCCTCCCCAGTGACCAGGCACTTCTCACCAACCGGCAGAATTCCCAGTCGACAGGGACGCTTAGTCTTTCATAAAGACCGTACGTTCTCACTCTCCAGCCCTGTGGAAATCCTTATTCTTGTTTGTATCTGTCTTTTCCAGTCTCTTCCGTTTTGTAGAAGAAACCTACTTCAAATGCCCTTTCCAGGAGGCACCCACCTCTCTGCTCTGTATGGGTCCTCACACTAGATCCTTTTCCTGATGACACTTTCATGTAGCTCAGTTCCCAATGACTCAATTCAGAGTCTCAAGCTATGATCTCATGGGCTCAGACTCGTTTGTAGATTCGTTATTTTGGAGTGCGGATTCTCTATCTGGTACAACTATCTAAGTGGAGTCAGAGTAGAGGGAGACAAGAGTTGTGTAAGGAAGTCAACTGAGGCTTTGGGGAGTGAGGCAGTTTCTCAGGAAAAGGACCTGTGCAGAGAAACAATGACCGTCCCCCCCAGGGCACATCTAGACATGCACACCTGACCCTCAGATTGTCCCTTCGTCCCCGCTGTCCGCTTCCAAATAAAGACCACCTTTAAATCTACGGCAGCATCAGGCTCCGTATTTGTAACCATACGTAGAGCAGCGGTACAACAGAAGAAGGGGGGACCAGCCATGGAATAACGTAGCCCAGGCTGGATTTCCAAACCCAATAGTTACTGTATTAACTTTGCTCAAGTTTCACTTTCTTCATAATCGCTGTACCTACCTCACAAGTGTTGTCATGAGGAGGAAATGAAATAATACTCATGAAGTCCTTAACACAGTGCCTTGCACAAATTCAACAATATTGATGAAAATTATTATTATTTTACCAATGACAGAAGGCATTGGCTATGTCCACAAGCACAAAAGCTTCCAAAAACACTAAGTAGGGTAAAATATTTTCTATCTTGTGAAAGAAAAACAAGCTCCAAAGAGGATGTTATACTATAAGACAGCATTTAAATATGGCCAGAGTAGAGTCTCCTTGTAGATCTGCCTCCTAAGCAAGGAGAGACTTTGTCCACCCGGCTCACTGAGTACGTTGCTACAATCCCAAGTACCTGGACCATCACTTTCCACAGTTGACTCAGAGGCCCTCAAGAAATAAATAAAAATAAAATTTCCATAGTCAAATAAGATTAGGAAACACTATCCATCCTTTTTGGAAAGTCACAAGGCACTTTAGCATATTAAGGGTAGTAAATAATCTTCCATTAAAAAATCAGATTGAGGCGCACCTGGGTGGTTCCGTTGGTTAAGCGTCTGCCTTCAGCTCAGGTTGTGATCTCAGGGTCCTGGGATCGAGTAGCGCATCGGCACCCTGCTCGGCGGGAGGTCTGCTTCCCCCTCCCCTATAATTGTGTTCCCTCTCACTAGCTCTGCTCTTTCTCTCTCTCCCTCAAATAAATGAATAATCTTTTAAAAAAATCAGATTGAACGTGCTTTATGTACCAGTCTTATTTGACAAAAAGCCATGAGCCTTCCTATACATATTTTTTTTTCATTTCATGTCTGTTATCTCACCAAAAAAAAGTTCTACCAGAGCATTTTATAAACACTCCCATAGACAGAGATTCCAGGGTAGGTGGTCACTTCTTCCTTCCCACTTTGAAAAACATACAAGAGACTAGAAAATACCCCGCTGATCACCTGACCAATGCAGTGATTTCTGACTCTGCAATCTTGCCCTCAATTGCAAGGCCATCGCCAGCACAGTAAGACAAGTCACAGCCCCTCCAGGCTGGAAGGATTTCCATACAGCAGTCCCCAGAACCCGGGACTGTCACCTTAAATGACAAAGGAAGCTTTGCAGGTGCAATTAAGGTTTAGGACTCTGAGTTGGGAAGATAATCCTGGATCATCTGGGTGGGCTCAGTGTCATCAATACCATGAAGATCCTTTCCTGGCTGGGATGCACAACCATACGAGGAAGGTAAGGAATCGGGGCAGGACAAGGAATTCATCTGCCTGTATCAACTTTGAAGATGGAGGAAGATGAGCCAAGTAACAAGGCAGAAACTGAAAATGTCCTTTGTTCCTAGCCAGCAAACTCAGAGAATGATCCAAAAACCACAAGGAAGGGAATTCTGACAACAAAACAAATGAGCAGAGAAACAGATCCTCCTCCAGAGCCTACAGAAAGGAACACAGTCTTACCATATCTTAATTTTAGCCCAGTAAGACCTGTATCAGACTTGTAGCCTACAGATAGATAAAAAGGTAATATTGCAAGATATTAAGGTTATATAGTCAGATAATAAAATGGTCTTGTTTTAAGCCTCTAACTTTGAGGATTTGTTATAGGAGCAACAGGAAACGAGCATAAACTTCATGCTCACAAATAACATTTTTGATCAATTAATGTGTGCCAGGCCATCTCTACACACTTAGCACGCTCATGTATTAATCCATTTTTCAACCCATTGATCCTCACAAGTAGACTGAGAGGCAGCTTCTGTTAGTTATTATCTCCATTTGTGGAGTGTAAACTGAAGCACAGAGAACTTAGGAAACTTGCTTAGGGTCATAGAGGTAGTACGTGGTAGATCTGAAATTCAAATGCAAGCCATGTGTCTCTAGACACTAGGCTCTGATTCATGAGGAACACCAGGCTCAGTGAGGATCCTGTTCTAGGAAATAAGTAATAGTCTAGGTTTCTTCAGACACTATTGACTCCCCTATTAAAATTAAATTATAAATCTCTACTTTATCTTCATATTTAATTTAGCCTCCACCTTTCCTATTGCTTATCAGATAATGCAAATTTTGGGACCAAGCTGAACATGAATTGTACTAATTTTATTAGCCCAATTTCAATTTTAAACACAACAAATTTATGCATCCAATTAGTCGTAAACCTGGATTTTCTAAGAAATATTCTCCATGCTCTTTTAAAACCTTCATCCATCATTGGCAACATATTGAATATCTGAGTTTTCTACTTATATAATACGTCTCTATTATTAACTCATTATTAATTAATTAAATATGGGCTTATTACATGCTTAGTATTGTGGCTAGGAAAGAAAATATAAAAGAAGTATATAAGGTGCAGCCTTGGCCCTCATAATCTGTAAGAATTTAGGAAAATAAGACACGCACATCAGAATCAATTTTTATAGAATTCTCAACTTGCTGTAATTCCCCCACTTTCCCACGAGGAGCAAGACCATTTGAATATTCTGTAATTTAGAACTGAACTAATTAGAGGTGAACCCACTTATTACAATCTATCCTGCATCCATTTTCTCAAATGTCAAAGTAAAATTTATGTCATCTAGGGTTAATATACAGAGAGACATGGTTGAAAACAAATACACACACACACAGAAGTATATAACAGAAGCACACATAGGTACATTCCCCTCCAACCTCACTTCACATCCTTAGAAGCTCTTGATGGCTTTGGTGGTCTCCAGAAATGTTCAGAGGAAAATGATTCAAACATTTAACACACACGTATATAGAAATACTCAAAAGCATGGATCCTTCCAAACACCTAGGATGCCAAGTTCCAAATTCCCTTTTAGGACTGGCTCTTTGTAACCAGAGAAATAACCCTGAATAAACCTCTCTCTAAACGTTGTGAAATGTGACAACAAAGCATGAAGAACAAGTGGAACAGAGAGACCACCGAGTCCTCTCTCTTCCCCTTCGAGAGGACACAGCCAGTGGCTTCCTATGTCAGCAGAAGACCTCTTTCTGAATCTCTTGCACCTTTCTTTTTTGAACATCATGGAGAGTGTTCCTCACCTAAAAATTTATAATCTAGTTTAATTAATCACAGTCCCTCTCCACAGAGAGCTTAAGATAATATGAAAAGGATTAAAGAGGTTTGCAATAAAGAAAAAAAGAAAACAAGGCTCTAATATGAACTTTTTTTGAATATCAAGGAAAAAGACACTTGAAGGCAATGGACTCTCATAAGAGGGGTTCCTCTGAGAATGCCCTTTGATTCCTAATCTAGCTCCTCTTACTTGAAGTTCATGTGCCTTCTATATTCACCTCTTGTTCTGAATCTTTACCTCCATCTATGAGAAAAATGTCACTGCTCCCAGAGTAAAACCCCATTTCCTTAGGTTCTTTCCCCTTTCCTTTCACAGATTACTAAGTCTACATCTTGCAAATTTGAGTAGCACTCCAAGGCTTCAGCAAGGTAGACAGTGGTCTCTGGTGACCCAAGCCCTGCAGCAAGAGGGAAAGCGAGGGATGGGCTGGGACAAGACGAGCCTGGTTCCTTCGGTGATGGCGGAAGTGGGTCCACCAATCCAAGTTCTCTCTGATACTCCCGCAAGTGTGACGAGTAAACCTACTGATTCCTTTAAATAGTAAATCTTTCTGTCCCTCCTCCCACTAACAGAACAGCCTAAAATCCAGGTAGTCCGATTAAGAAAGAGATAGGCAAATTTCATGATCTCAAGATCATTTTCAGAGTATCCTCTTCTGACTTTCTCGGCCAGAAATGGAAACCACGGCCTCAAATGGACAAGGTCAGGAGATGTTAGCACCAATATGCAAGGCAGAGCTCATGTTTGTTGTTCTGGATGGCCTTCCTGTTTTGACACGCTTCTTCATAGTTTAATCTAGGAAACTAGTGACGTATTAGGACACATATCTTTGCACTTGGCGAATCTACAAAAGGAAAGCAAATACGTCATGTCTGGAGAACAGTGAGGACAAATGCTAAGATTTGTGGCCTAATGGGCAACTCCAGAACCCATGACCCGATATGCTCATTCTCCAAGGGGATTGTTCCTTTTCTGCTTGGATCTGTGATGCCCTTCCCATAGAGGCTTTGTTTTTGAGAACTTCTTCTACTTCTTCTTTCTTCTCAGGAACTTTTGTTGGTTTATTTACAAAACCAACTCTAACCTAACTGTATATTGCCCTGTTAAAGGCTGCTGGCTGATGTACAAAATAATAAAGCTTTTATGAAATCCTGGCCGGAATCTTGGTGAAGATGAGACCCTTCCTTCTGTTCAGCACCATGAATTGTAGTGATGTCTCTCACATTTTCCCTTACCTTTTCTCTTGGTTCCAACAGCCTCTTTGTGAGCTGCCTTGTTATGTGGTTGACTGCACACCTGTCGTATTTTCTAACAACTCACCTTCTAGGTCATAATCTTTTAGGCTATTTATTTTGAAGAGATCCCTAGAGAAGGAAATACCAATTTTAAGATTCTGAACACTTTCACTTCCTTTTAAATTAAGGGAAAAAACCAGATGTCCAGAACAGTTACAGAAGTAGTAGAGAGTGTTCCAAGAGTGATGCAGGCTTTCCTAAAGACGACACCTTACAGAACCACAGCACCACTGCCAAAGCAAAGGAGTTAACACTGGTACCTTACAATGCACTAAACCACAGACCCTATTTGGAGAACACCAAATGAACTCTTCCATGAATGTTCTTTTCCTGCACCCAGATCTTGTCCAGGGTCCTCAATTCAACTAGTCGTCATGTTTCCTTAGTCTGTTCCGATCTGTGACAGTTCCTCAGTCTTTCCTTCTCTTTCACAATCTTGAGACTTCTAAAGAGTACTGATCAATTATTTTATTTTATAAAAGTTCTCTTAATTGGGGTTTGTCATATGTCCTCTCGAAATTTGACTGAGGCTACGCATCCCCGTAAAGAATGCCACAGAGGTGAAGTGCCTAAGTGCATCTTTCTAGAGGTCCATGACATTGATGGATCATATTCTGTTGATGTTAAATGTCATCCATTGGTTAAGCAATGTGCCATATTCTTCTAACGTAAAGTTATTATGTTTTTTCCTTGTAATTAACATTTGTGTTGTAGAAAATACTCAGAAATTATGCAAATATACTCTTTCTCCTTAAGTTTTGTACGTTAACCTTTGCATCCATTTGCAGATCTTGCATGCTGTAGTCATTACCATGATGTTCTCATGGAGATTTTTTTATTTCCTTCATTCCTTCTACATTTATTAATTGGATTTCTTCTAGAAGGAAGAATTGTCCATTCTCTCCCATTAATTTATTCTTAGTTATTTTTATAACATGGATTAAATATTTTTATATTATGGACTAAAACATATTTATATTATTCTCTGTATTATGATCCAGTATTATGATTTATTTCGTTGTATAAATTGTTTCACTCTTGGCCATTAGGTGCTGCTTTTGTGCCCTTTCAACCTATTTACATCTTGTTTTATGTTGTTGTTCAAGTACGTCCACACTTTCCAGCACTACACTATTCCCCACAACTTTTTTTTTTTTTGTAAATGGCTCTGTTGTACTTCATTTATAGAAGTAACACAGATTGTTTATCCATTAACCCATTGAATGATACAGACTCGTTCCCACTTATTTAGTACTATAAATAAAACTGCTCTGAATATTCACACAAACATTCGGCAAACATAAATTTTTATCTCTTTTGGATAAATATGTAGGACTGAACTCTTCAGATCACATGGTATGTGCATGTATAACTTTATTTTTAAGATTTATTTATTTATTTTAGAGAGAGAGAGAGAGAGAGAAAGATGGAGTGGGGAGTGGGAGAGGGAGAGAATCTTAAGCAGTCACCCCACTGAGCATAGATCCCGATGTGGGGCTTGATATCATGACCTTGGGATCATGACCTCAGCTGAAACCAAGAGCTGGATGCTTAGCTGACCGAGCCACCCAGGCGCCCTTGGGGATGTGCCTAAACTTACAAGAAACCTTGGAGCTGATTCCAATAATGCCTGTCCAATCTTACATCTCTACCAGCAAGATATGGGAACTTAAACAGCTTCATGTACTTGTTAACAATTGGAATTGTCAAGTTTTCCTCCCTTTGTTTTTGTTTATAATTAGCCATCCTAAAGGGTGTATAGTGGAAACTCTGTGTTTAATTTTCATGTCCCTATTGACTAGTGTTGAGAATATTTTCCTATAATTATTTGCAAACCATAAATTTTCTTCAGTGAAATGTCTATCTCTGTCCATTTGCAAAATTGGGTTGTCAATTTATTATGGAGAGTATTACTTATATATTCTGCATAAAGATTGTTGAAATATAATTTGTAAATATCTGTGACACGCATTTTCATTCTCTTAAATAGTAGCTTTTACAAAGCAAAAGTTTTAAATTTCTATAAAGTCCGATTTATCAATTTTTTTTTCTTTTGTGGATTATGCTTTTAGTATCATCTCTAAAAACTCTTCCTCTAACCCAAGGGCATGCATATTTTCTACTGTCTTTGTTACCTCGTATTTTTATGATTTAATGTGTTACATTTATGTCTATAATCCATTATAACTTTATGTCTGCGTAAGATGTGGTATAGGCCAACGTTCATGTTTTTGCAAGTGGACATCCAATTATTCCAACACCATTTTTTTAAAATACTATCCCTCTCTATTTTATAGACTTCACAATTTTATCAAAAATCAGTTGATTAGGGCACTTGGGTGTTTCAGTCAATTAAGCATCTGCCTTTGGCTCAGGTCATGATCTCAGGGTCCAGAGATCAAAGTCCTGTATCAGGCTTCCTGCTCAATGGGGAGCCTGCTTCTCCCTCTCCTTCTGCCGCTCCCCCTGTTCATGCTCGCTTGTTCTTTCTGTCAAGTAAAGAAATAAAATCTCTAAAAAAATTAGTTGATCATATTCATACCGGTCCATTTCTGGATTTGCATGCTATTCCATTCACACCAATACAACAGTACCTTAATTAATGAGCTTTATAGCAAGTCTTCACATCAGGCCTTTTTTTTTTTTTTTTTTGAAGGCTTCAAGTGTACTTTGGTTCTTCAATCACGTCGTATTTTAGTGGGTGCAACCTCTACTGGCATCAGTTGTGAGTTGGTTTTTAAACAACACAGTATTACCTGAGCTGGGATGATTAGTGAGTTCTCCATATCTTCGGGGTGACTCTGCTAATAGAGGTTGTGTATGCCCATAAAGCAACACGGAAAGAGACTTCAATGCTATTTCAGCAGTCTGTACTTTCTGTGGGATAGATTTATCATGCACATATTTTTTGACACATATATTGACAAAAACATTTTTCATAAGTGTGTATGTTCATACGACAATGATATTTGTCATATATAGGAATGAATATATTTTGTGAGTTTTAATTTCGTCTTTAAAAGCAAAAAACATTTTTTTAATAGTAAAAACAGAAGTCACCCAGAACACTAAATAATATTAGATAGGTCAGAATAATTTAACCCTGGTTTATGTAGATAAGTAAAATATTTTATAAAAGAACTATTTCTTGCTGTTTTATTTATATTTATATAATTAAACCAAATTGTTTGGTTTTACTATGCAAATGTAGCATACCCTTTATTGCAAATAGATTATTTATGTTTTCATGAAGCAAGTTTAAAAACAAATACCAACAGGAAATGAAATACTCTGCAGCTTTTTAAAATAGGTTTCTACACTGAATTGGACAAGGATGCCTCCCTTAGGGAGTAAACAGGGCTCCAGAGATTGCATTTCATCTTAATTTTTGTATGTTGATTTATCACCAGTCACATAAAAAAACCATTTAGGAAGACCTCATAACTTGATTAAATCTGATTGTATCCTCATCTATCATTACATTTGTTCCAAGGCCATTCCAAATTTATCAGACAGGAGGTTAATCACAGTGACTCATGGCAATTTGGGGGAAGGATATCGTACCGCCACTTTGCCTTAGATGTGTTGTGCAAGTGAACTCCATCACCAGGGAAGTAGAAAGCTTCAGGAATCTGTAAGAGGATGCTGAGAACATTTTTTGGTTCAGTATCAATTTGATGCAGCGAGAAATAGCCTTATTTGACAGTGAGAGGGAAAGCAAGAAAGAGGGAGGGAGGGAGGGAGGGAGGGAAGAAAGAGAAAGAGATGATGCAGATGGGGAACGCCAACTCAAGAGAATGCAGGTGATGAATGGATGTCCATAACACAACGAGGAGAGTTGGAGGCAAAAGAAAGCAGAAAAGGGATTGGGAAAAGATGGCAGAGGAGTAGGGGACCCTATTCCAACCGGTCCCTGGAATTGAGCTGATACATACCAGACCACCCTGAACACCCATGAAATCAGCCTGAGATGTAAGAAGACAGATCTGGATCTCTACAAACAGAATATCACAGGTGGTTGATTTCGAGGTCCGAAGCAGGGAGCCATGATCCAGCAGGCAGAGATTGGAGGATAAACGACAGCAGGAGGGAGCCTGGCCGTGGGGCTCATACACCACCAGTGAGTGATAGCCTCCGGCGCTGGGGATGGGCAGACTCGCAGACCGATAGCCGTGGGGAAAGGACCTTGGGGCAGCCCGCCGATTGGAAACTGGAGCAGTAGGGTGGCGTGTGGGAACTGGGGGCAGCGGGCGGTTTTAGAAGCACAAAGGGCAGAGACGTGCTCCGACCTGGGGGCAGGACTGAGAGTGCTGCAGAGGGGCGCACAACCCAGGACGTTGCAGTTTATAGCAGCACAGACAGAAACGGAGATAGTGTGGCCTGGAGACCTCATTGAAGAACAGACTGTGATCTCTGTTCTGAGGCAGAGGGTTGGAAATGGTCTCTTCTGCTCTGACTCTCAGAAGAGATGCGGAAAGCCACCAGGTAAAGCCTCCAGAGAACAAAAGCCCCAGAAGAACAGTTTTCACTGAGCCCATCCCCTGCCACGGGGGGCAGGGCAACTCTGCCCAAACAAGGTGGTCTGAGTAACAGCGCAGCAGACCCCTCCCCCAGAAGACAGGCTGGAAAACAAGAGGCCAGCAACCCTAAGGTCCCTAGAAAAGAAGCGCATCTTGCTTGGGTTGTGGTCAATAATTTGGACTCTATACATTCTCTCAACCACCCCTCAACATAATAACTAGGAGGAGGAACCCCCAAAATAGAAAAGACTCAGAGATTATGACTTATGCCACAGATTTACAAATGGATGCAGATATAACCAAGATGTCAGAGATGGAATTCAGGCTAGCAATTGTGAAGACAATGGCTAGAATGGAGAAATCAATTAATGGCAACATAGTCTCTAAGGGCAGAAATGAAAGCTAAATTGGCAGAACTTAAAAATGCTATCAATGAGATCCAATCTAATCTAGATAATCTAACAGCTAGGGTAAGTGAGGCAGAACAATGAATTAGTGACCTGGAAGACAATTTAATAGATAAAAAGGGAAAAAGAGGAGGACAGGGAAAAACAACTCAGAATCCATAAAAATAGAATCCAAGAAATAAGTGACACCATGAAACATTCCAATGTCAGAATTATTGGTATCCAGGAGGGGGAGGAGAGAGAGAGAGGACTAGAAGATATATTTGAGCAAATCGTAGCTGAGAACTTCCCTAATCTGGGAAATGAAACAAACATTCGTGTCCTAGAGGCAGAGAGGACCCCTCCCAAGACCAAGGAAAACAGGCCAACACCCAGCATGTAATAGTAAAACTCCCAAATCTTAGAACCAAAGAAACCATCTTAACGGCAGTTAGGGGGAAGAGATTCCTTACGTACAGAGGGAGGAAATCAG
Source organism: Eumetopias jubatus (assembly GCF_037043125.1). Taxonomy (NCBI): domain Eukaryota; kingdom Metazoa; phylum Chordata; class Mammalia; order Carnivora; family Otariidae; genus Eumetopias; species Eumetopias jubatus. Next base: position 111,552,283 of record NW_028274819.1, read on the forward strand.
AATACGTCAGACCTATCCACAGAGACCTGGCAAGCCAGAAAGGCCTGGCAAGACATATTCAGGGTACTAAATGAGAAGAACATGCAGCCAAGAATACTTCATCTGGCAAGGCTGTCATTTAGAATGGTTGGAGAGATGCAGAGCTTCCAAGACCGGCAGAAACAGAAAGAATATGTGACCACTAAGCCGGCCTTGCAAGAAATATTAAGGGGGGTTCGATAAAAGGAGAAAGACCCCAAGAGTGATATACAACAGAAATTTACAGGGACAATCTATAAAAACAAAGTCTTCACAGGCAACGTGATGACAATTAATTCATATCTTTCAATAATCACTCTCAACGTGAACGACCTAAATGCTCCCATAAAATGGCACAGGGTTGCAGATTGGATAAAAAGACAGGACCCCCATCCATATGCTGTCTACAAGAGACTCATTTTGAAACTAAATATACATCCAGACTGAAAGTGAAGGGATGGAGATCCATCTTCCATGCCAGCGGACCTCAAAAGAAAGCTGGGGTAGCAATTCTTATATCAGACAAATTAGATTTTAAGCTAAAGACTCTAGTTAGAGACACAGAAGGACACTATATCATTCTTAAAGGGTCCAACAAGATCTAACAATTGTAAACATCTATGCCCCCAACATGGGAGCAGCCATCTACATAAGCCAACTGTTAACCAAAATAAAGAGTCATATTGATAACAATACATTAATTGTAGGAGACCTCAATACTCCACTCTCAGCAATGGACGGATCATCTAAGCAGAAAATCAACAAGGAAACAAGAGCTTTGAGTGATACACGAGACCAGATGGACCTCATAGATATATACAGAACATTCCACCCTAAAACAACAGAATACTCATTCTTCTCGAGTGCACATGGAACTTCGTCCAGAATAGACCACATACTGGGTCACAAATCAGGACTCAACCGATACCAAAAGATTGAGAATATTCCCTGCCTGTTCTTAGACCACAATGCTTTAAAACTGGAACTCAATCACAAGAAAAAATTTGGCAGAAATTCAAACACTTGGAAGCTAAAGACCCCTCTGCTCAAGAATGTTTGGGTCAACCAGGAAATCAAAGAAGAACTTAAATAATTCATGGAAACCAATGAGAACAAAAACACATCGGTCCAAAACCTATGGGATACTGAAAGGTGGTCCTAAGAGGGAAATACATAACCATCCAAGCCTCACTCAAAAAAATAGAAAAATCCCGAATTCACCAACTAACTCTACACCTTAAAGAACTAGAGAAAAATCAACAAACAATGCCTAAGCCACGCATTAGAAAAGAAATAATTAAGATTAGAGCAGAGATCAATGAATTAGAAACCAGAAATACAGAAGATCAGATCACTGAAACTAGAAGCTGGTTCTTTGAAAGAATTAATAAGATCGATAAACCACTGGCTAGACTTACCCAAAAGAAAAGAGAAAGGACCCAAATGAATAAAATTATGAATGAAAGGGGAGAGATTACGACTAACACCAAGGAAATAGAAACAATTATTTGACATTATTATCAACAACTATATGCCAATAAACTGAGCAATCTGGATGAAATGGAGGCCTTCCTGGAAGCTTATAAGCTGCCAAGACTGAAACAGGAAGAAATTGACAACCTGAATAGGCCAATAACCAGTAACGAGATTGAAGCAGTGATCAAAAACCTCCCAAAAAACAAGAGTCCAGGGCCTGATGGATTCCCTGGGGAACTCTACCAAACATTCAAAGATGAAATAATACCTATTCTACTGAAGCTGTTTCAAAAAATAGAAACAGAAGGAAAGTTTCCAGACTCATTCTATGAGGCCAGCATTAGCTCAATCCCCAAACCAGGCAAAGACCCCATCAAAAAGGAGAATTTCAGACCAATATCCCTGATGAATGATGGATTCCAAAATCCTCAACAAAATCCTAGCTAATAGGACCCAAAAATACATTAAAAATCATCCACCACGACCAAATGGGATTTATCCCTGGGATGCAAGTGTGGTTCAACATTTGCAAACCAATCAATGTGATAGAACACATTAATTAGAGGAGAGAGAAGAACCATATGGTCCTCTCAACTGATGCAGAAAAAGCATTTTGACAAAATACAGCATCCTTTCCTGATTAAAACTCTTCAGAGTATAGGAATAGAGGGAACATTCCTCAAGTTCTTAAAATCCATCTATGAAAAACCCACAGTGAATATCATCCTCAATGGGGAAAAGCTGAGAGCCTTTCCCTTAAGATCAGGAACACGTCAAGGATGCCCACTCTCACCACTACTGTTCAACATAGTACTAGTAGTCCTGGCAACAGCAATCAGACAACAAAAAGAAATAAATGTATTCAAATTGGCAAAGAAGTCAAACTCTCTCTTTTCACAGATGACATACTTTATGTGGAAAACCCAAAAGAATCCACCCCCAAATTACTAGAACTCACTAGCAATTCAGTAATGTGGCAGGATACAAAATCAATGCACAGAAATCAGTTGCTTTCTTATACACTAACAGTGCAACTGTAGAAAGAGAAATTAGAGAAACGATTCCATTTACAATAGCACCAAAAACCATAAGATACCTCGGAATAAACCTAACCAAAAAGGTAAAGGATCTATACTCTAGGAACTACAGAACACTCATGAAAGAAATTGAAGAAGACACAAAAAGATGGAAAAACATTCCATGCTCATGGATTGGAAGAATAAACATTGTTAAAATGTCTATGCTACCCAGAGTAATCTATAACTTCAATGCCATCCCAACCAAAATTCCAATGACATTTTTCAAAGTGCTGGAACAAACAATCCTAAAATTTGTATGGAATCAGAAAAGACCCTGAATCACCAAGGAAATGTTGAAAAAGAAAAACAAAGCTGGGGGCATCACATTGCCCGATTTCAAGCTATATTACAAAGCTGTGATTACCAAGACAGCATGGTACTGGCACAAAAACAGACATATAGACCAATGGAACAGAATAGAGAGCCCAGATATGGACCCTCAACTCTATGGTCAAAAAATCTTCGACAAAGCAGGAAAAAATATGCAATGGAAAAAAGTCTCCTCAATAAATGGTGCTGGGAAAATTGGACAGCCACATGCAGAAGCATGAAACTCGACCATTCTCTAACACCATACACAAAGATAAACTCAAAATGGATGAAAGACCTCAATGTGAGACAAGAATCCATCAAAATCCTAGAGAACATAGGCAGTAACCTCTTTGACATCATCCACAACAACTTCTTTCAAGATACATCTCCAAAGGCTAGTGAAACAAAAGCAAAAATGAACTTTTAGGACTTTATCAAGATAAAAAGCTTCTGCACAGCAAAGGAAATAGTCAACAAAACAAAGAGGCAACCCACCGAATGGGAGAAGATATTTACAAATGACACTACAGACAAAGGACTGATATCCAAGATTTATAAAGAACTTCTCAAACTCAGCACCCAAAAAACAAATAATCAAGTCAAAAAACGGGCAGAAGACATGAACAGACACTTCTCTGAAGAAGACATACAAATGGCTAACAGACACATGAAAAAATGTTCATCATCATTAGCCGTCAGGGAAATTCAAATCAAAATCACATTGAGATACCACCTTACACACCAGTTAGAATGGCAAAAATGGACAGGGAAAGAAACAACAAATGTTGGAGAGGTTGTGGAGAAAGGGGAACCCTCTTACACTGTTGGTGGGAATGCAAGTTGGTACAGCCACTTTGGAAAACAGTATGGAGGTTCCTCAAAAAAATTAAAAATACAGCTACCCTATAACCCAGCAACTGCACTCCTGGGTATTTACCCCAAAGACACAGATGTAGTGAAAAGAAGGGCCATATGCTCCCCAATGTTCCTAGCAGCAATGTCCGCAATAGCCCAACTGTGGAAAGAGCCGAGATGCCCTTCAACAGATGAATGGATAAAGAAGATGTGGTCCATAGATACGATGGACTATTACTCAGCCATCAGAAAGGATGAAAACCCAACTTTTACATCCACATGGATGGGACTGGACGGGATTATGCTAAGTGAAATAAGCCAAGCAGAGAAAGTCAATTATCATATGGTTTCACTTATTTGTGGAACAAGGAATAGCATGGAGGACATTAGGAGAAGGAAGGGAAAAATGAAGGGGCGGAAATCGGAGGGAGAGACAAACCATGAGAGACGATGGACTCTGAGAAAGAAACAGGGTTCCAGAGGGGAGGGGGTGGGGGATGGGTTAGCCCGGTGATGGGTATTAAGGAGGGCATGTACTGCATGGAGCACTGGGTGTTATACGAAAACAAAGGATCGTGGATCACCACATCAAAAACTAATGATATATTGTATGGTGACTAATATAACATAAAATTAAAAAAAAGCAGGAAAGAATGCCTCTGCTTTTCGTCAGGGTTGGAGGTTTGCTGGCGTGTGAGTGAAGGATGACTAGGCATTCTGTGGGAAATCGAGAAAGGGGTAAATAATGAAAGATGGTTAGAGCTTTCACTAAAGGTTGTTCATGGATCCCCTTTGACATTCTACAAGAGATTATTAATAAAGCTCCGAGGTGCTTTTCAATTATTCTTATCCAGCGGACTGGTGCACCTGCAGCTTGAAGCAAAGACTAAACCATCAAGATGCTTGCTCTTCAACCAGTTACTGTACTGCTATTATTACATTTTTACCTTCTTATATTGTTTTCTTATGATTTTATGGAAATAAATCATTCTCCAGCTACAGCTATGTCATAAACTCCTTGAAAAAAGGGACTGTAATCTCCACAGTGTCTGGTATCAAAACAAGTAAAAATGATTGTTCTCTCAGGTATATTATGATACAGCGAACCAGCCAGTGCTTCACAACTTTAGTTGGTCAGGTGGTGCCGGGTCACTTTTGAGGATCTAATCTTATTGTGGATGCTGCTTAACTTTATTCCTGAAGATATGGCTGCAATTCTTCAAACCAGATATCTATTTTACCTTTATTATTTTAAATAATAATAACCCATGCAAATTTGCTTTTGCCAAACATGACTACATTTGGTTCATACCAAGGCCCTGTGAGACACTCTGAAGCACGGTAGGTATTATTTTCTTTTATTTTTTTTTTTAAGATTCTATTTATTTGACACAGAGAGAGAGAGCGAGAGAGGGAACACAAGCAGGGGGAGCAGCAGAGGGAGAAGCAGGCTCCCCGCTAAGCAGGGAGCCCGATGCAGGACTCGATCCCAGGACCCTAGGATCATCACCTGAGCCAAAGGCAGATGCTTAACCAACTGAGCCACCCAGGTGACCTGATAGGTAATATTTCCATTTTACATGAAAAAAAAAAAAAACCGAGGCCCAGAAAGAAAAGTCTCTTCTTACTTATCACATGGCAGAACTGGATTAAAACCCTTGTGTTTGCACTCAAACTAATGTTATATCTAGTCCACCGTTGTGCTTATTTTTAAATAAAAAACTATAATCCTTAGGATCTTTGAAATTAAACATATGACACAATAATTATTTACTAGTGCCTATATTGAAAATCAGTTTTAGATGGTTTGAAATAATAGAGGAACAGACTACATTACATATAGAATGTTGTTTTACCATCACATATACAGAAATTACTGTGTAGATTATTTAGTTACCCTATTTGAAATCTACCCCCTCTATTCAAGAAATAATTACACGAACACATCCCATTGACAGTAGGATTAAAAAGAACTCATAAAATAGAATGAAAAATTTCTAAGCAATAACATATTCTACCCAATGATATTCAAGGATTTACTGATGTAAAGCTTAAATATCAGTCTTAACTACAATTACTGTTTTTCCTTAGTTCAAGATAAATGTTTCCCTATGAAAAGCATATGGCAGTGAGAATCTAGGACAAGGAAGAAAATGAGGGGAAAGAAGTTATTCCCTAAAAGGAAGCTCAGAGTTCACGATCAATAAAGGATGAGCTCATTCTTCAGCAAGCCCCAGGACATTGCTGGGGTCTCATCTATCCTGAGCTGTAAGAAACACTTTATTTCTCTATCCCTAGGGATCCATTGTCATTTCCTTTCCCTGTGCCTTTTTAGCAAACTCTAACCCCCCCCAAAATGTTACCACAAAAAGGTCTTTGTATCCTAGATTGCCACTGCCATCATTTTGGAACTGAAAATTTAAAGTTAAGAAAAAAAAATTGATTTTTTTCCCCTGGGAGGGTCTGTCAATGTCAGCATGGGTCAGACATCCCAGATGTCTCTGTGTCCTTGATGCAGGAAGATTTGCATGAAACCAATGAAGGGCTAATTGTTGGAAATAGCTTCTAATATTCCATATTCATATTCGATTAGTTGAATGACTTTCCCTTGGGGTTTATTTACTTAAAGGAGGAAGGGGAAAAAAAGAAGGAAAAGAGGAGGGGAGGTGGAGACCTCTGTCAAGAAATGCTTAAAAAGGGACGTCTGGGTGGCTCAGTGGGTTAAGCGTCTGCCTTCGGCTCAGGTCATGATCCCAGGGTCCTGGGATCGAGCCCCGCATCGGGCTCCCTACTCAGCGGGGAGTCTGCTTCTCCCTCTCCCTCTGCTGCTCCCCCTGCTTGTGCGCTCTCTCTTGCTCTCTCTCTCTCTCGCTCTCTCTCTCTCACTCTCTCTCTCTCTCTGTCAAATAAATAAAATTTTAAAAAAAAGAAATCCTTGACGAAGTAAAAGAGAAAGAGAGGCTTTCCCATCACAACCCATCTTAACAGGTCCTCGGAGGACTGGGTGTTCTTAACTAGGACACACTGAGCTTCAAAGCACCCTTGGGAAATCCTGCCTTCCCCTTTGCTCCCTTAGAGCTCCTCGTTGGAACCTGAGTTAAGTCAGGACATGGCTGGCTCTGTTTCCTGCCACGTTCTCAGCCTGGACCACGAGAATAACCACTTCTGTCTCCACTGCAGGTAAATCGTAGAGACCTGCTCTGAGGTCCTGAGAGAGCGTAGCAGAATGAAGAAGCAGTTACATGTACTTCATGGTTCCCGACAGGTAGGTGTCCCCGTGAGACTTTAAACCGGAGAAAAGGAGAAGGAAGTGTTCGCATAATGGCATAAAATCCCTGGTAGGACTCCACCACGTGGGATTATTACACTGGCAAGAACGCACTTGCTGCTCCTGGGACCAGAGACTTTGTATCACCTCGACATTCTGCGCAATCAGGAGGAAGCTTCATACACCTGCTGAGCGGCTTACTGGGAACTGACTGTCCCTGGCAGGCCTGGTGGCCACGGTGAAACCCAGACTGAGTTACTGAGAATAAAAGGCGGATGGGAACTTTGGAAATGGAAGGATCTCCGTTCGTCTCTGCTCTTTGCTCAGCCTCCTGGGGGTGTCTTTCCAACTCACAATCAGTCCACTTATTCATGCATCCTAATTCCAAATTATTACTTACCTGATTCTATAAGTGTCGGTAGAGGAGAGACTCAGTGTCAGATATTTTTCTAGAAGCAGGGGTGCAAAGAGGAGGAACACTCAAGTGTTTAAATTCAGTCTGCTTCAAGGGGCACATCCGGATGCAGTGGGCTATGTTCTCGGCTTTGAGGGTTGAACAGGGCGGCGTGGGTGCACGGGGAGGGCTCGCTCACCGCCCCTGGTGGGGGACAAGGGAGCCTTCCAGCTAACGGTTCACACCTGAGCCGAGTCTTATGGGAGAAGCAGTAAGTCAGTAAATGAAGCAAACACAAGAGAGAGTGAGAGAGAGGGGGAGAGAGATGCACCAGGCCTTGGGGTGACAAGGGAAACTACCGGAGGCTGAGGATGCATTAACTAACCTAACTGTGGAAACCACCCGACAATACAGGCGTTTATCAAATCACCACACGGTCCACCTTAAAACTACACCATGTTGTTTGTCAAATATATCTCAGTAAAACTGGAACAAATTTAAGAAAAATAGAACACTAAAACCAGAAATCCGCAAGAAACGCGTAATTGCTTAGCAGACCAACATTCCTCTCTTCTTTTTTTTGCTTATTTTTTTTTTCAAGAATTTATTTGAGAGAGAGAGATACTGAAAAAGAGCCTGAGGGGGTGGGAAGAGGGAAAAATAGGGCCCCGGCGATCACCACCTGAGCTGAAGGCAGATGCCTAACTGACCAAGCCACCCAGGCGCCCCATTTTTTCCTTTATTTTAAAGAAAATGAAAGCACTCTTCCATGGGCTGCCCCGGACTCAGCCTGACAACAGGTGTTCTGAGAAAAGACAACAGCTTGCCACAGGGGAGGGGGCCGGTAGCAGGGAGCAAAGCCTATACTGTTACTAACAATAGAAAAGATACAAATAATAGCTTGCATGCAGGGAGTCCTTACTCCGCTGTTTAAAATGCCTTGGAAATATTAAATTTTTTTAAAGATTTTATTTATTTATTTGACAGAGAGAGACCGTGAGAGCAGGAACACAAGCAGGGGGAGCGGGAGACGGAGAAGGAGGCTCCCGGCGGAGCAGGGAGCAGACGCGGGGCTCCATCCCAGGACCCCGGGATCACGACCTGGGCCGAAGGCAGACGCTCAACGACTGAGCCCCCCAGGCGCCCCTTGGAAATATTTAAATAAGCATCTGAGTACGCCCCAGTCCTGCTGGAGCACAGGGGCCGAGCGCGTGGGGCGTCAGGGGCCGGGCCTGAAGTCGCGTCCTGCAGGGATAGGATCCCACGGGCAACATCCGGAAGAAGAACATGAATATACACAGACTTTTATTTCTAAATCAGCCGGTCTCCATGAGGGCATCCGGGGCCAGGGGATGAGACCAGCACAGCAAACAACATTTAATGCATGTTTAATATGTGCTGGGTCAGAAGAGCAGCAACCCGAACAACCAACTTTCTGAGCGTGGACCACATGCCAGGCCCTCTTGTAAGCCCTCTACGTACATCATTTTACCTCCAACGGCCTTGTGAAGTCTACCATAATCACCCACTTGTGCAGAGCAGGGGAGACAGGGGCAGGCGGGCTCAGGAAATTGGCACGGTCAGGCCAAGTGCCTGTGTGTGGAGCTTGCATTCAAATCCAGCTTTTCGGAGGTCTGAGCACCTGTTCTTAATCTCCATTCTTGTTATTTTCTGGCCTGTTTATTAAGCGTGTTGAGATTTGACATGTGTAAATAATAAAGGACAAGGAAATCATGGGAATGGGATGATCACACAGAAGAGAGAGAAAACCACCAACACCGTTTTGCCCAGCAAGGAGAGAGCGCTGTTAACGAGCACAGAGACAGCAAGAAGCCGTTAGGACCCTTCGCTGTGCGAAAGTCTGCATCTGGGGGCTTCCGTTTCTGCAGCAAATTACCTGCTGATGAAGGGTCATTGTTTAGAAGAAAATGGTGAAGTTTCTTTTTTTGTTTTTGAAAAAACGTAAAGGGTGCTGATGAAGGCAACCCAAACAAATTGTTGGCAGGTATGGAGAGGCTGTTTGAGGTCGACGATGATGAGATTGTAGTAGGATGAGTACAGAAACTGGCCTAAAGTTTGTGAAGAATCACTGCACACACACACACACACACACATCGCTGAAGCAGTCCTAGGAGGGCATGCCACGGACTGGGCCCCGGAAGCGAGTTAGCAAAACTCCAGGAAAGGGGAATGGCTCTTCCGGATGCCGCAGCATCTTCTCTCTGAAGTCAGCAGGGCTCTGAGCGGAGAGCTCGCCCCAGCCGTGCTCTCCGGCCGGAGGAGAAAGGCAACGGAAAACCGCGTATCCCCACATCAGACCCCACATCAGCTTTGTCACTGCTGCCCGCAAAGGCACGACACGCAGAACCACACTCTGTAAGTTCAGGCCTAAAAAACACCCACCCTGTAAAACACAAATTCCAGTAGGAAACTGTTCGCAACACACCTTGAGGAGCAGGTTATTCTTGTGCGTGTTTATCTGAAAAGATCCACTGTCCCTGAGGATGTGCTCAGTGAAGGACAAGGAAAAGCTAAATAATATAAAGCACTTTCATCTTAAACCCTATTTTCTGTTTCTATTGTTACAACACAAATAGATTAAAGATTCTGAATCTGTCTTGAATTTTTGACTCTGGGGAGAGAGCTTTGAAAAGACTACTGTATTTTGACTATGGTTTTTACAAAACATCTTCGTTGTCTGTTCATTATAGTGATTAATTCTGTTATCTAAGATTGTTGGGGTATATGGTAAAGAATGGAATAATGCCTTGATAGTATATTTGGAAATAATAAATTTAATAAGCCCCAAACTCATTGATAGCGCAGATCTTGTCATGCCTAAATTACTGTACCAAACCCAACAGTATGTATCCTGTATGTCACTAAAATAACAAGAAAATATTGTTCTAAGCACTGTGACCCACAAGATAGAGGTTTGCCTTTTGCCTTTAGAGAGCTATAATCTTGAGTCCTTTTTTAACTAGTAGAAAAAAAGAATATGACTAACCATTTTTACACTTGACATTGTTATCTGGTAGAAAACACAAATTCTATCTATAAATTAAAAGATTGTGAAAACAATTTCAAAATAAAAATATCAGCTATTATGGTGGGCTGAATAATGCCCTCCATTCCCTCCCCCAAATGTCCACATCCTCATCACCAGAACCTCAGACTATGTACAGGGCAAAAGGAACTTTGCAACTGTGATGAAGGATCTTGACTTGGGGAGATTAGCCTGGATTTTTTTCACACGGGCCTAATGATGTCATCACACAAGTCCTTGGAATATGGAGACAAGAGGGTCAAATGCAGAGAAGGTGAAATGACAAAGTAAGCTTTAGGAAGGAAAGAGATAGAATTGAAGATGCTGTGTTGCTGGCATTGAAGATGAAGGATGGGCATGAGCCACAGAATTAGGTGCTTTCTAAAAAGTGGAAAAGACAAGGCAACAGATTCTTCTCTAGAGTCTCCAAGAGGAACCAGCCCTGGTAAAATCATGTCTTCAAACCAAGGAGATGAACTTTGGACTTTTTTTTTTTTCCAGTATAGTTGATACACAATGTTACATTAGTTTCAGGTGTGCAACTTAGTGATTTGACAGGTTTATACATTTTGCTGTGCTCACCACAATGTAGCTATAGTTCGTCCTGTTACATCACCATTATAATATCACTGACTATATTCCTTATGCTCTGCTTTTTATTCCTGTGACTTACTCATTCCATAACTGGAGGCCTGTGTCTCCCTCTCCCCTTCATCTGTTTTGCTCAGTCCCCTCACCCCTCTCCTCTCTGGCAACCATCAGTTTGTTCTCCGTATTTATAGTTCTCATTCTGTTATTTGTTTCTTTATTCATTTTTGAAAGCTTCCATTTATGAGTGGCATCATATGTCATATAGTATTTGTCTTTCTCTGACCAACTTATTTCACTTAGTATAATAACTTCTAGATCCATCCATGTGTTCACAAATGGCATGATATCTTTTTTTATGGCTGTGTAATATTTCATTGCATATATAAATCACATTTTCCTTATCCGTTCATCTATTGATGGACACTTAGGTTGCTTCCATGTCTTGGCTACTGTGCATAATGCTGTAATTAACTTAGGGGTTCCTATATCTTATCAAGCTAGTGTTTTTGTCTTGTTTTCTGCCCCACAGTAGAAATATTGGATGGTATGGTATTTCTATTTTTAATTTTTTGAGAAACTTCCATACTGTTTCCCACAGTGGCTGCCCCAACTTATATGCTCATCACCAGCCAAGAGGTTTCCTTTTTCTCCACATCCTCTCTAACATTTGTTGTTTCTTATCTTTTTTTATTTTAGCCATTCTGACGGGTGTGAGGTCGTAGGTCATGGTGGTTTTGATTTGCATCTCCCTGATGATGAGTGATGTTGAGCATTTTTCATGTGTCTGTTGGCCATTTGTATGTCTTCTTTGGAAAAAATGTCTATTCATGTCCTCTGCCTTTTTTTTTTTAATTGGAGTGTTTGATTTTGGGTGTTGAGTTGTATATTTTCTTTATATATTTTGGATATTAACCCCTTATTGGATGATTTTTGGACTTCTAAGTTCCAAAAATATAAGAGAATAAAGCTGTATTTTTTTAAGCCAATAAATTTGTGGTAATTTGTTATAGCAACAATAGAAAACTAATACAACTGCCTTTTCACACTTTCCTCACCACTCTAAACCCAGATCTGGGGAAACAATACCTATGATCTACATTAAGAAAAATATCTTTCCCACTCAGGAGGGGGTAGAGATTAACTAGTGTACTGTAGTGCAAGTAATTCACCTGTGAAAGTGTAACGGCGGTGTGGCATGAACAGAGAAATAGAACATGGCAGCCAGGTTTATGGATGCACATAATTTTATGTACAAGAAAGAGCTTCTTAAATGTCCCTGGTCATGTGACCTTAGAAAGGCACCTGAGTACAAACATACTTTCTATCTTTAATTTTCATTTTTCCGTATTTTAGGATTTTCCTAAATTAAGTTTCCTTAAGGCAAAAGGCATATGCCACGCCTACTTTAAGTCTCAGAGACACAACCTCTGCTTCCTGCCCCTTAACTCGATTATAAATGGCTTGGCGAATATACATCCGAGGAGGAGTGGAACTGATTTTTGGATTATAAAACCTGGTTTTAAGCCCTGTTTCTGCTGCTACACTTGGGCAATCTCTGAACCTCTCTGAGCTTCAGTTTCCATTGTCTCTGGGACAAAATTGGTGATGGGTCCCTCAGGGGGATAGGAAAATTAAATGAAATGATTGGTGACTGAATAAGATGTAGTCATTGTACTTAATAACATCATAAATACTGCTATTTACATAATGTTACACATTTACTAGCTTTCCATTTCATGCAATTTCACTGCAAGTCATTCAATCATCCTAGTGCCCCCAAGATGTCAGTGAGGGGATGTGACCACTCTCCCCACTTAGCAGTTAAACAAACTGAAGTTTTAAAGAGTTTCTTGTCCAAGAGCTAATGAACAGCAAAGCAGGGCCTTGAGTCAGGGTCTTCTGACTCCACATTTCATGATCTCTCCTCCTTGGGACTAAAACAGAGCCTTTCTTCTCCAAATTGAAAGAAGAGCAATCTTCCCAAAGAATAACAATGTTCTATGATGATCCATCAATGCTCATAAATTGGGACTAAGATACAGGATCTGTTGGCACCACTGTCCTGAACAGGGAAATGCATTTTGGGCGGTGGGAGGGGGGGAAACTTATAACAGGAGACCTGTGATTAGAAATGCCTCGCATTAAGCATCCCAGGGTAGAGTCCCCATGGAAAGGTCTGTCACACTGAAGCCCAGCCCTGAAAAGCCGTTCACTGTCCTATTTCCACAATAGTATTTTGCTTCTGCAGTATTTTTAGTACCTCTAGGTTTAATTTGAAAAAGATTTTTAATTTAGTTTAACTAGGTACTGAACACCTAATTAATACTTAAAGAACTTCAGTTTGGATCAGAATGAAGATGCCTACTAATAATATTTAATGATTATTTATGGCAATATTTCAAGAATGAGCTTTCTAATGGGTTTACATAAATATTTGACACAGCTTCATTATCTTTACAAATATGAATGGAGGCTGAAGAAATAATAATATTTCTCAGCAGGCATTCTTATCTAATAATGTGTTTGGTAAGTAGAATCCATTTGGAAAAACAAGGTTTCATGCTCTTTCTAATGCAATTTCTATTTTTTGCTAATTCATCTGAGATTAGCCACTAAAACAGAAAACAAGCTCACCATCAAGTCTTCCTCTTTGCTGTTCTCTCCTATTTATTTTTATGGATGTACAGAAGACATCAGGGTCAGATGTGCATTTTCAAAACACTTATTAATGTGAAAACTGGCTCCTTCCAAACCTGCCTAACTCCTAACAGGGCCATCATTATCATTACTATTAGCAATCACAAATATTTGTGATTGTCTATTATTTAGAAGTCATTATGCTAAGTTCTGGAAAAAAGAAAAAAGGAAGGTACTAGCTGTTATTTATGTCCTTCCAACTGGTATATAGATTCCATGAGAGTAAGGAACATGTTTTTTTTTTCATTTATCTTTATATTTTCAGAGCCTTCTGTCAGGCACAGACTAAGCAGTCTGTTGTTGTTGTTTCCAAACAACAGATCTACAAAATTAAAATGATAATAATGATAACTCCCTGGCTGATATTACACCAACGCCCATCAGTATGATTATAACAGTCGTTTAACCTCCAATCAGCTTGGCCAGCACTCATGATTTATATGTTGTCAAATATTTCAAATCACTTAATGCCTACATAAAAAGTGCTCTAAATATTCAATGGTGTAATGCATGTAGAACACTTAGAAAAGTTGGAGTAAGTGTTAATAATAATGATGGTGCTAAAGATTGGGATGATGAGTAAGCTTAGAAAAATGAACATAAGAGGAAAAATTACTAATCCAGCAGCACGTTAATAACCAGGTGAATAAAGCAGTATGTTCCTAGAAGTTCAGAAAAGAGAGAAATTTGGGGCCTAGTATGAACCAAGAAATATGTATGAAATATATGATATTTGAAGAGGGCTTTGAAGAACTGGTATGACATGCTCACACAAATAAAAGAATTCACTTTTGCAGGTCCAGTTACACAGCCATAAAATTTTTATATTAAGTGATGGTACATTCACATAAAATGTTTTAAATTTCTGAAAGACAATAAGATTGGGAGTTTTCAAAAATATAATAACATGAGTTATTTCAAAGGTAAATAAAATCACTATGTCCTGATTAGTTTATTCTACCCCCAACTTTCTATAGTTTTTGTAATATTGAAGTCCTATGGAAACAGAAAATTTAAACTAAAGATTAAAAATGTGCATAAAGGTGGACATTTACCAAACATGCTTAGCAAATATAAAGAAATTACTCATCAATAATAGTTTAAATCATTCAAAATTAAAATCTGATTAGAAGAAAACACGTAATTATCACTGGTATAAAACAGAGATGACAAAAAAGGACAAATACTGACATAATGTTTTGAACACTGTATTGCTGGAATTGCAACATATATAAATATGTTTAATAATAATAGCACTAAGGAGGGAGATGAAATGGAACTAATTTGGAATGGAATTTACATATTTTATCAAATTAAGTATTAACTTAAAGTAGATGGTGCTAAATTGAAATACATATGCCCTAGAACAGGCACTAAGAAAATAACTCAAAAAATAGAGTAAAAAATTAATGAAATGGGATGCTAAGGAGGAACAAAGAGAAAAATACATGAGACACATGGAAGACAAATATAAAATGGTAAATATGAATCCAACCATAGCAAAAATTAGAGTATATATAAGTGCGCCAAGCAATCCATCAAAAGGCAGATTATCAGAGTATATTTTGTATATGCCCAACTATATGTAATATGCATAAGACACAATTTAGATTCAATGACACAAAAAAAGGGAGAGTAAAAAAAGATGAAAATATTGACCATGCACATGATAACTATAAGTGAGTGGTTATATTTTTAACACCAAAAAGATAGACTTTAAGAAAAGAAATGTTAATAGAGTGAAATAACATGGCTTAATAGTAAAAATGTCAATTCATCAGTAAGATATAACAATTATAAACATCAATGCACCTAACAACAGAGCACCACATACACGAAGCAAAAATGGAAAGAATTGAAAGGAGAAATATACAAAAATGAACAATAATAATTGGAGATGTTAATGTCCAATTCTCAGTCAGTGATAGAAACCTAAACAGAAAATCACCAAGGATTTAGAAAATTGAACAACATTCTCAACTAAGTTTTGATAAATTTAAAAACATTAAAATAATTGAAAGTATGTTTCCTGACCACAGTGGAATTAATTAGATATTTATAAGAGAAAAGAATTAGATAAATCCTCAACAACTTAGAAATAAGTAACACTTCTAAATAATCCGTTATGTCAATCAAAGATAAAATCAAAAGGAATTTTGAAAATATGTTGAACTGAATTAAAACAAAAAAAGATATTACAATTTATGTGCTGTAGCTAATGAGCCCTTACAGAGAAATTTATAGATATAAATGCCTATATTAGAAAATAAGAGCTATCTAGAGGAGACAGGAAGATGGCAGCAGAGTAGGAGGACCCTAAGCTCACCTCATCCCGCTAATACAACTGGATAACTGTTAAGTCATCCTAAATACTCCAGAAATTGACCTGAAGACTGACAGAACAAATTCTACACCTAGAGGAAGAGAAGAGGCCACATCAAAGATGGTAGGAAGTGCAAAGACAAAGACGTGGTTTAGGCGAGAAATGGATCCTGGCTGCTGAGGAGGAGGAGCTGAGGTCACGAAGAAAGACAAGAGGGAGAGAGAGGCACAGGGGCTGAATTTCATGACTTCCTGCAACCAGTGGGGCTTAATCCTGGAGTTTCAAAGGTCAGAGGGCTTGGCTGGATTAGAGCCTGGAGGGCACAACACAGCTCTCAGAGAGAAGCCGGCAAACAACTCAGGGGCATGCAACAGGGAAGCAGCCCCATCTGCAGAGTGCCTGGGGCACACAGAGGAGAGAGTAGTCCCTCTTCTCTGAGCGCATCCCTGGGAGGCAGTGTTTCTGGAGACATTTATCACACAAACGGACATCAAAAGAAAGCCTGAGTAGCAATAATTACATTGTACAAACTAGACTTTATGAAGGACACTATATAATCATAAAGTGGACAATCCAAAAAGAAAATAAAAAAATTATGAATATTTATTCACCCAAGATGGGAGCACCCAAATATATAGAACAGTTAATAACAAATATGAAGGAACTAATTGATAATAATACAGTAATAGTAGGGGACTTTAACACCCTCCTTACAGCAATGGACAGATCATCTAAACAGAAAATTAAATAAATAAATAAATACAAAATAAACAAGAAAACAATGGCTTCAAGTGCACATGGAACATTCTCCAGAATAGATCACATATTAGCCCAAAAAACAGGCCTTAACAAATACAAGAAGACTGAAGTCACGCCATGCACCTTTTCTGACCACGGCACTATAAAACAGGAAGTCAGCCACAAGGAAAAATCTGGAAAGACCACAAATACATGGAGGTTAAATAATATGCTACTAAACAATGAATGGGTCAGCAAGGAAATAAAAGAAGAAATTGAAAATATATGGAAACAAATGAAAATGAAAACACAACCATCCAAAATCTTTGGGATGCAGCAAAAATGGTCATAAGAGGAAGTATGTAGTAATACAGGCCTACTTCATGAAGCAGAAAAATGTCAAGTAAACAACTTAACCTAAAGGAGCTAGAAAAAGAAAAAGAAATGAAGCCTAAAGCCAGTAGAAGGAAGGAAATAAAATAATTAGAGCAGAAATAAATGATAAACTAAAAATATAATAAAACAGATCAATGAAACTAGGAGCTGGTTCTTTGAAAAAATAAAATCAATAAACCTCTGACCAGACTTATCAAAAAAGAAAAGATAAGGGACCAAATAAATAAAATCACAAATGAAAGAGGAGAGATCACAGCCAACATCACAGAAATACAAACAATTCTAAGAGAATACTAAGAAAAATTATATGCCAACAAACTGGGCAATTTGGAAGAAACGGACAAATTCCTAAAAGCCTACAAACTACGAAAACTGAAACAGGAAGAAATAGAAAACATACACAGACTGATAACCCACAAAGAAATTGAATCAATAATCAAAAAACTCCTAACAAATAGAAGTCCAGGGCCAGATGGCTTCACAAACTCTACCAAACATTTAAGGAAGAGTTAATACCTATTCTTCTCAAATTATTAAAAAAAAAAAAAGAAAAAGAACAAAAACTTCCAAATTCATTCTGAGGCCAGCATTACCCTGATACCAAAACCAGACAAAGATTCCGCTAAAAAAGAGACTACGGGCCAATATCTCTGATGAACATAGATGCAAAAATCCTCAACAAAATATTAGCAAACCAAATCCAACAATGTATTAAAAAAAAATTCACCATGATCGAGTGGGATTTATTCCTGATTGTAAAAGTGATTCAATTTTCCCAAATCAATCAACATGATACATCACATCAATAAAAGAAAGGATAAGAACCATAGGATCATTTCAATAGATGCAGAAGAAGCATTTGACAAAGTAAAACATCCATTCATGTTAAAACCCTAAACAAAGTAGGTTTAAATGGAAAATACTTCAGTATAATAAGGCCACCTATGAAAAACCCACAGATGATGTCATTCTAAATAGAGAGAAACTGAGAGCTTTTCCTCTATAGTCAGGAACAATACAGGGATGTCCACTCGGACCACTTTTATTCAGCATAGTACTGGAAGTCCTAGCCACAGCAATCAGACAACAACAGCAAAAATATAAAGCATCCAAATTGGTAAGGAAGAGGTCAAACTGTCACTATCTGCAGATGACATGATACTACATATAGAAAGCCCAAAAGATCCCACCCCTGCTAGAACTGATACACGAATTTAATAAAGTTACAGGATACATCAGTGTACAGAAATCTGTTGCATTTCTATACACCAATAATGAAACAGTAGAAAGAGAAATTAAAGAATCAATCCCATTTACAACTGCACCAAAAACAATAAGAAACCTAGGAATAAACCTAACCAAAGGGATAAAAAACCTATACTCTGAAAACTATAAAATAGTGCTGAAAGAAATTGAAGATGACACAAAGAAATGGAAAAACATTCCATGCTCATGGATTGAAAGAACAAATATTATTAAAATTTCAATACGCCCAAAGCAATCTACACATTTAATGCAATCCCTATCAAAATATCACCAGCATTTTCCACAGAGCTAGAACAAACAATCCTAAAATTTGTGTGGAACCATAGAAGACCCTGAATAGACAAAGCAGTCTTGAAAAAGAAAAGCAAAGCTGGAGGCATTACAATTCTGGACTTCAAGCTATATTACAAAAGTGTAGTAATCAAATAGTATGGTACTGGCACAAAAACAGGCACATAGATCAATAGAATAGAATGGAAAACCCAGAAAGAAACCCACAACTCTATGGTCAACTAATCTTCTACAAAGCAGGAAAGACTATCCAATGGGAAAAAGATAGTCTCTTCAACAAATGGTGTTGGGAGAACAGGAAAGAAACATGCAGAAGAATGAAACTTAACCACTTTCAGGGCGCCGGGGTGGCTCGGATGGTTAAGCGTCTGCCTTCGGCTCAGTCATGATCCCAGGGTCCTGGGATCAAGCCCCACATCGGGCTCCAGCCCCACATCGGGCTCCCTGCTTGGCAGTGAGCCTGCTTCTCCCTCTTCCTCTCCTGGTCCCCCTGCTTGTGCTCTCTCACTCTCTATATCAAATAAATAAATAAAATCTTTTTTTAAAAAAAGAAACTTAACCACTTTCTTACACCATACAAAAAAATAAATTCAAAATAGATCAAAGACCTAAATGAGAGACCTGAAACCACAAAATCCTAGAAGGGAACACAGGCAGTAACTTCTTTGACATGGGTCATAGGAAATTGATATGTCTCCTGAGGCAAGGGAAACAAAAGCAAAAATAAACTATTGTGACTACATCAAAATTAAAAGCTTCTGCACAGCGACGGAAACAATCAGGCAACCTATGAAGTTGGAAAAGATATTTGCAAATGACATATCTGATAAAGGGTTAGTATCCACAATATATAAAGAACTTATAAAATGCAACATCCAAAGGAATAATCAAATTTAAAAATGGGCGGAAGACATGAATAGACATTTTTCCAAAGAAGACATCCAGATGGCCAATAGGCACATGAAAAGATGCTCAACATCACTCATCATCAGGAAAATGAAAATCAACACCTTAAGGAAATATTACCTCACAACTGTAAGATTGGCTAAGATCAACAACACAGGGAACAACAGATGTTGGCGAGAACGCGGAGAAAGGAGAACCCTCTTAGACTGTTGGTGGGAACGCAAACTGGTGCAGCCACTCTGGAAAACAGTATGGAGGGTCCTCAAAAAGTTAAAAATAGAGTTACCCTAAGACCCAGCAATTGCACTACTAGGTATTTCTTCAAAGGATACAAAAATACTAATTCAGAAGGATACATGCACCCCAGTGTTTAAAGCAGCATTATCTACAATGGCCAAATTATGGAAACAGCCCAAGTGTCCATGGATTGATGAATGGATGAAGAAGTAAGATATAAATACAACGGAATATTACTCAGCCATAAAAAGGAATGAAATCTTGCCATTTGCAATGACGTGGATGGAGCTAGAGAGTATAACACTAAGTGAAATAAGTCAGTCAGAGAAAGACAAATACCATATAATTTTACTCATATGTGGAATTTAAAAAACAAATAAACAAAGGGAAAAAAGAGAGACAGACAAAGCAAGAAACAGACTCTGAACTCTAGAGAACACACTGATGGTCACCAGAGGGGAGGTGGGTGGGGGATGGGGAAACAGGTGCTGGGGATGAAGGAGCGCACCTGTCCTGATGAGCACCGGGTGATGGATGGGAGTGCTGAATCAGTATATCGTACATCGGAAACTAATATTATACTGTATGTTAACTATACTGGAATTTAAATTTAAAAAAAGAAGGTCCATCTCAAATAAATAGCCCATGCTTCTTAAGAAACTGAAAAAGAAAAAAAAATAAGGAAACCAACTGAAAGTCAGCAAAAGGAAAGAAACAGGGAAGATCTGAACTGAAATCAATAAAACAGAAAACAGAAAAATAATCAAAACAAATAAAGAAGCTAAGAAATAGTTCTTTTGTTAATCAACAAAATTGACAAGCTTTCGCTAAGCTGACCAAGGAAAAAAGAAGACACACTGAAATCAGGGATGGAAGAGATACATCACTTCCAATCCTACTAAAATTAAAAGAATTATAAAGAAACAGTATGAACAAATTTATTCCAATAAAATTAGGAAATTTAGATAAAATAGACAAATTTCTAAAAACACGTAAATCACCAAAGTGACTTGAAAAGAAATAGAAATATGAATAATTCTAAACCAAGTAAAGAAATTGATTTTTTAATTGAATTTTTTAATGTTCCCATAAAGAAAACTCAAGGACTGATGGCTTCACTGATGATTTCTATCAAATATTAAAACAATACCAATCCTCCATAAACTCTACAAAATGGAGAGAGGAACACTTCGCAATCCAATCTCTTAGGCCAGTATTTTCCTTATGCGAAAGTCACACAAAGGGGCACCTGTGTGGCTCAGTTGGTTGAGCATCTGCCTGCGGCTTGGGTCGTGATCCCAGGGTGCTGGGATCGAGCCCTGCATGGGGCTCCTTGCTCAGTGGGGAGCCTGCTTCTCCTCCCTTCTCTTCTGCCTGCTGGTCTGCCTGCTTGTGCACTACCAAATAAATAAATAAAATCTAAAGAAAAAAATAAAGCCACACAAAGATATCACAGGAAAACAAAACAAAACAAAACCCTACAATGGACTAATATCCTTCATGAGTACATACTACAAAGTCCTTAGCAAAATATTAGCAATTAAATTCAATATATAAAAAAGATACCATACTGTGACCAAGCTCAGTTTGTCCCAGGAATGAAAAGACTGGTGTGACACATGATGTGATGAGCCTTGGGTGTTACAGACAACTGAGGAATCACTGAACTCTACCTCTGAGACTAATAATACACTATATGGTAATTAATTGAATTTAAATAAAAAATCAGTTAATATTATGCACAATACTAACAGAAAAAAGGCAAAATCCAAATGAAAATAATCACAGACAAAACGTTTGTCAAAACTCATTACTCACTCGTGAAAAACAACGTTCAGAGACTAGGAATAGAAGGATATTTCCTCAATCTTGTAAAGGATTCCAAGAGAAACCTACAGCTTCCTGCGTACCCGACGGTGACTGAACGCTTTCTCCCTGAAACGAGGCATCAGATGGGACAGCTCGGTGGCCTCGGTAGAAACCACAAAGCTCCCAGAGCCCGCAATAATTAGTATTTGGCCCATAGGAGAAAAAGGTTGTGGATCCCTACGTTACACAAAAGAAGCCACCTACAAAAATGCCCCACAGACAGTATGACGGCACTTGGACGGAATTTCAAAAGGACAGAGAGCAAATCCGTGGTTGTCTGGGCCTGGCAGGAGGAGACTACGGATTGATTGCAAAAGTCACTAAAACTGTGCGTTTACGATGGACTGAAATATATAAATTACACTTCACTAAACTGTTAAAAATAAACAAGCTCCACTCATTGTAATTGTTCTCTATGTCTCTTGGGGATGCTTTTCCCTCAAGAGAAGCCTGGCCTTCTACACACTTCCTTTTCTTTTTCTTTTCCAGAAATGTTTAAAATAGTCCATAATCTGGGTACATGCATTTTTTTTCTTAAGGTTTCATTTAAGTTGTTTCTGTATTCCCTTTTACTATAAATGGCAAATAGCTAGAGGCTTAATTAAATTTTAGTTTACCTGCTTTTGCCAGATTTCTTCATACGTAGTGCAAGATATTTTAAGTAAAATTATTTGTATAACAAAAATTATAAAGGAACTATAATCCAACACCCTAAAGCAATCAGGAGAATTAAGGAAATACTTGAATAAAAACTAAGAAGCTGCATTTGCCAAATATACATACACATATCCTTACCAAAGAGACATCTAACATACCCTCTTTATATACCATGTACTATATATATATATATATTTGAAGCTAAAAGTATAACAAAGCATCTTGATAGTTATCAATAGCAGCTTCTCCAACATAGAAAATAGTAGAAGAGGGAAGAAGAAAACTTATTTTAACAGAATCCCATTTACAACCCAGAAGTTTAAAATAATTTATTTTCATATTGGTTACTACACTTTCATTTTTAAAATAAATATCTATGATACAGAAAAAATATCATAGTTTTCTTATGTTTGAGATTACATTTGTAACTTGAAGAATAACAAGGAACATAGATTACTGAAACTAAGTAAAAATGTATCATTGAAATTTATTGCTAAACATAATAAAGATTTTTGAAGACCTAAAAAAAATTTAAAAATATCTATTATAATTTCTGTCCTATATTGCAACATGCTCACAGCAATAATTTATTGGTTATGTTTTTGAATTTTTATAGCTTATGGAATATATTTAATTTTGTTAATATTATTTGCCAGAGGAAACTAATATTTCAACATTAAAAGTCATTTAAAACCTTCTTAAGGTCAGAGTCCAAGAAAGAAGATTTAATCCAGTAATTATTTTTTTAAAAGACCACAATTATCAGATCACTGAGGATGTCATAAACATTTCCGTTTCCATGAAAGCAAACTATGTAATTATTTTACAAAAACTACTTTAATGCAAATGACTTAAAGTACTCATTTACTGTGATTAAAATTTGAATTTTCCATTATTTAATCTCAAAAATTTGATGTAGTAAATTGTTTATGTGTCTCATTATTACTGTTATAAAAAAATCATCTATTTTTTTAATTTTTGTCACGAGAAAGGGCACCCATTTTCAAACACGGTACAGAGGCACCATGCGGACCTTCGTGTTTCTAGTAGCATGCTATAGATTTTTTTAAATTAATGTTTTGTTCAAAGCATTCAGAATCACATTCACCAATGAAAGGAACTGGTGGAGGTAAAGCAAATGTGAAGAGGATGGAACCGAGTCTGATGGGTTTAGACCGGGCTTCACTTGAGGTTCTACTGTTCCGGAGCTTAAAGATCTACCCACCCTGTGAACGTGAGGTGGAGTAGCGGATGTACCTGCTAAAGGAAGGCCTCCAGCTGAGAATAAGTTAATAGCAGTTAGTCCTAAGGGCTCCATAAACATGTGACATCTCTCATCTAGAAGCGATGTGATCCCCTTTCCAGCCACCAACAAGAGAAGGCCCAAGGAAAGCAAATTTCAGATCAACCTGTTTTTCATGAGCAGAATTCCCCGAAGCACGAGAAGATGTAAATAAGACCTGGGGTACCTCTACTGCCCCGTTCGGCTTCTGACACTCAGGAACCCCGTGCAGCCCCTGGCATATACTAACTGACGTTCCTGATGACCCAGATCTCAGCCCACACACTGACGTTCACTCTTCCCATCCTCCAGCATGGTGAGCCCGTGCCTTCCTTCTGGGGCTCTTGTTGTAGATGCCATGAATGTAGAAGTCTCCACTTAAAAATCTCTCCCTTCACCTCGAGTTATGTGTCCACCTGGGGGACGGCCCACCAGACACATTCCCTAGGTGTCTGCTCTCTCTCACCTCAGTGAGGACGAGGCCACTACTTCGATGGCCAGGGAAGGGAGGGTCTCTCTTTCTGCATGATTCAGACAGCTCAGAGTATTCACAGTTTTAACCCCGAAGCTCTACGACTCTGGAACACGACTGACAGCATGTGATTAGGACGAAGCCGTGGTGGGAGACTGGCGTGGCTCCGTAGGGCAAACGCAATCATAAAACCAGTACAGGTAGGATCTAGGAGTGAGTGAGCCCAAGAATGAAGAAAGTAGGTATCTAGGGAGCTCTGGCTATGTGCTCATTCGATGACTGTTTTGTTATGGAGCTGCGGGAACCTGTGTTTGTGAGCTGAGCCCCCATCTGCAGCCGCCAGCAGCTGGCTCAGAAATGGGGCCAATGAGCCTTCATAGTAGGAATGGCAAAATAAAGTCATTACCAAGGCCCCAGGCTCCGGCCCCAGCTTCTGTTGTTCCAGCGGGGGCACTTCAGAATGGGTGAAGGGTAGGGATTTTACTCAGAAGGTACTACACTTTAGCTTCAGGATCCCTCAACGACACAACTTTCTCTCACTCACATTGTTATATGGTTTTGTATAATTTGCCAAAGTGAAACATTTTTGCAGGGAGGACCACTATTCCTAGGAAACGCCTCTTCCCCTACATCACACCCCCTTCTATCAAATGCCTTTAGAGTGGCTGTGGGTGATTTTGGAACCCTGCTAAGAGGAAGTTGAGTTAGGGACACATTTTGTTAGGATTTAATGAGATGGTTATTTATGTGGTTTTCAGTCACTTCTGTAAAGGGGTTGTTGGGAGCCAGAGACAAGCTTGGCTTCTTACAATGCTCTTGCCACCAAGTCATTTGAGGTTCTGACAAAAAGGGCCAGAGAGCATTTCTGAATATGGGTTTTCAAAACTTTACAGCAATCCTAAAAACGTACATCACGTTATCAGGAGTGGGCTGTGAATGACAAAGAAACGTTTCCAAACTATCAGCACTCAAAAACATTTCGGTGAGCCCTGCTAGAGGAGAGACTGAATTACGTATTTTCTATAGAAAATTGTATTACAATATACTATTATTGATATAGCTATTCAATAAATCTACTAATTTATTTATTACTATTTTTTTAAATAGGCTCCATGCTTACCCCAACACAGGGCTTGAACTCACAACCCTGCGATCAAGACCTGAGCGGCAATCAAGAGGCTGACGCTTAACCTACTGAGCCACCCAGGAACCCCAATTACTCAGTAAATTTAAAGCCAAACGATGTATGAAAAATACTACAAATTTGTTGTCAGGTAGTTGATTAGTATGAAAATTACTTCATTGACTGGATTGTGATGTTTGTGGTCTTTATCACCTTTATAGTTAATAATTTTTAATTTTACTTCCATGGTAAATAGTCAGTTCCATACTCTGTAAGACAAGCGTTGCATGGGAGCGGGCTGCCTCCAGACGTGGCTAGAAACAAGCGTGGCTGGGCCACCAGGGCAACTAGCAAGGAATCCCGTGTCCAGGAGCCGTGAACCAGAGGAGGAGAGTGGGAAAGGCAGGGGCTGGTCCAGCAAAGCCAGAGACCGTGTGCCTCAGGGGAACCCACTGGACCCATTATTCAGACACAACAAGAAGGCAGTATTTCACACCTCAACTTACTTCATGACTCTATTTAGTGGAAGAAAATGTCACTGCTTATAACTTTGTTTCTACTGGTTAATAGGTGTCTTAGAACGATGGAAAGCATAACTTTTTAAAGACTTATTTATTTATTTATTTATTTATTTATTTATTTATTTTCGAGAGAGGCACGGGTGTGGGGGGAGGGGCAGAGGGAGAGAGAATCTCAAGCAACTCTTGGCGGAGCGCAGAGCCCATCGCAGGGCCAGAACCCACGGCCCTGAGATCAGGACCTGAGCTGAAACCAAGAATCAGACTTTTAACTGATTATGCCACCCAGGTGCTCCGGAAAGTGTAACATCCTTAAGGCCAAACACTTCAAGAACTTTTTAAGAATGAGTAAAACGAGGCCTAAAGTGTTCAAACTATCATTTTAAGGTTACTGGGGGCAGAACAACTAACTTCTCCTGTGAATACATATGTACCCTCTAAAAACAGATGTTTTATGAAAACTGGGAAATTAATTTATACGGGTGAAAGCACTTCATATGAATCAAGGGACTTAACACAAAGCAAGAAGACAGGGTAGCAGTTGATTATGAATGGATGCAAAGAGCTTCCCAAGAGAACATCGTCTGATATTCTGGGCACCTAACATGTATCATGAGGAATTCTACGTCTTAAGGAAGATGAGCGACGACCCAAGAAAACTCTAAAAAAACAAAACACCACAATAATTTTAAGGGTTCAAAATAGTTAAATAATCAGAGATTATATCAGATATTCAGCCCAATCTGCTTTAACTCCAGGGAAACAAAATGCTCATCTACACTTTTTTAAGATAGTATTTCTTTATTTGAGAGAAAGAGAGAGAGAGAGCATGAGCGGGGGAAAGAGCAGAGTGAGAAGGATAAGCAGACTCTGCACTGAGCACGGAGCCCAACACGGGGCTCGATCTCATTACCCTGAGATCATGACCTGAGCCGAAACCAAGAACCAACCAACTGAGCCATCCAGGCGCCCACTCATCTATATTTTTAAAAGTCGTTCAGTATTTCACTTGAATGGCAGCTACACACAGGCATGACGTCAACACTCAAGGTAAAATCTGGGGAATTTCTGTGCATCAGTGCAGGTGAATCTTCACAATTCATCGATTAACTCACAGTTGACCCGATACCCACCAACAACAGCCAAAAACGTTCAGATCAAGCATTCAGTGCTTTTTCTCCATTAGTCATATGAATCATCAGCCTGAGCCAGAGAACTGTAGTTTTATTTGATTAACTTCTACACTGTATATTCACAATCTCATATAATTTCTGCCAAGTATTATTTTCCCAATTTTACAGATGAGAACACAGGCTGCTAAGGATTAAGGCCAAGGTCACAGAGCTGATACCCAACAGGGCTAGGATTCAAGATGCTGCTTTCTCTTTACCCAAACCTACCTTTTATAGCCGCAATGCTAGGACAGCTGCCACCCTCCCCACTGGCCTGGCCTCAAAGGGAGGAGTCGGTAGAAAGGCCAGGCTGAGTCTGGGTTTGGCTCCTCATAGACACCAGCAGAGCCTGTCACAGAGTCATCACGACAAGGGGTGGGAAGAAGGAGTCAACTGAGTGGAACAGACAGCATCCTCCTCACGGACAAAAATGACCCCAAACTGTGTCACATTCATGCAGATAACCTGAGTCAAACATTCCTGTATCAATGCAAAAGGCTGGATGGGCGTGCTGGTCTTCTTGGACCAGGTCAGTGACACTGTGTAGATGCTTCCAAACCCCATTCCCTGATCCTGGTATTTCTCCTGAAACTTAAACTCTTTTTTTTTAAATTCCCTTCTAGATGTTTTCGTCAGAACATCCAAAGCAACAATCTTTAACAGGATCTATTAATTCATCCTTTCAGTCTATAAACATTGTTCTTGGTCCAGGACATACACACCTGTGAATGCCTCATTATATTGAAGTAGCCATGCATTAAACATGCAAACGACCATAAATATGATGTTTATAAAAATATCGAGTCCCTTAAAAAGTGGCCTTAATCATGATGTTCCTACTTAAATGGTTAAATACATGTGCATTCCTTTATATATATTTCACATTCCACTGTCACATCTGGCTCTTCCCTCTTGGAGCAAATGGTATCATACAAAAATGTTCCTGATGTCATCTCTCATCCCCCATGTTCTTTTATAATCATGCCACACCCCTTGAGTAGCGAGTAGAATTCCCCTCTCCTTGAATAAGGTGGGCGATGTTTGCAACTCACTTAGAATGCAGCAAAAGTGACACTCGGTGAGATCTTCGGGCTTGGTTAGAGAAGAGGACACAGCTTCTATTTAACTCAGTAAAGGCCTTGTGTTGGAGTCCTGAGCCCCCATGTGAGCAGCAAACTTCCCTGAAGCTGTCATTCCATAAGCAGCCCCCAAAACCTGTGTAAACAGACAGACTGAGTCCCTGAGGCTGCAGGGGTGGTGTGTGGAGAGAGAGAGAGAGAAGAGAGAGAGAGAGAGAGAGAGAGAGAGAGAAAGGGAGACAAATAAATGGAGAGAAAACTCACTGTGAGCAACAATAAAAAATGGCCACATTCTGAATGCAGTCTGATGAAAAACCCCAAACCAGAAACACCTAACCAAGCCCTCCTCAAATTCCTGGCTCACATAAACTATGTCTATGAGTCAATAAGTTTGGGGGTAACTTATGATGCAACAGTAGTAACCAGAATGCTTGGTTACTGATTACTAGCGATGCCTGCTAGTTAGCCTAGTACTTCTGTGAAGGGATTTTTCAGATATTATCCAACTTCCTAATCCATTGACTTTCACTCGGGGAACTAATCTTGGGCCATTCTGACAGAATCAGCTGAGCCTTTAGAAGAGACCAGAAAGACTGGGAGTGGAGCGTATTCTCCTATGGGCCTGAAATAGCAAACAACCCTGTTGTGGACAGCCTACATAAAAGCTGAAGGAGGGTTCTGTGCTCAGCTGGGAGTCTGCTTGAGGATTCTCTCCCTCTGCCTTCCTCCCGAAAATAAATAAGCCTTTAAAAAAAATAATGAGTGTTTGTGTGCGTTGGGGCACCTGGCTGGCTCAGTGAGTAGAGCATGAGACTCTTGACCTTAGGATCATGAGTTCCAGCCCCACCTTGGGTATAGAGCTTACCTAAAAAAATGTTAAGTCTTCTGATCCATAAACATGTTTTTGTTGTAGTTGTTTTTAAATAAGCATGTGTGGTTTTAAACCACCAAGATTGTGGTCATTTTTCACATGGTGATAAGAAATGAATATAGAAAAGCAAGAATAAGATTAGTGAACAAATTTCATGCCATGAAGTTCTGCAGAGGTAGACCAGAAACTTGGATCTCTGCTTCCAAGAATGGTGCAGGGCATTAACAGGGTTAGAAAGACCAGATAGGAGACCTGGAAGATCCATAAATCTTCTAAAAAATCATAGAAAATCCTATTATTCTGACTTGAGTTGCAAGGAGCGGGTGAAGTCTCACCCTGTACTAGGCTCTTACTTCAGGGAGTCCCTCAGAGCTGGGGCCCCGGACTTACCCTCAGCCTCTTGCCTGTCCTCTGTGCCAGTCCTCTGCTTTGGATTTGGCCTCAGCTCTGTGGTTTCCCCCCACCCCTCTCTACCTTCATTTCCTTCCCAGACAGGAAGGCCAGGATGGCTAAGGTCTCTGATTTGGTCCTTTATCCCCTCCTTGACAGAACCAGCACTTTGTAGGAACGCATACCGTGTGAACATGAGAGGAAAGAATGACAGCCCTAAGGCCATTCAGCACCAATGTGTGCACAGGTGTCCAGACACTTCCCTGCGGGGCCAGAGTCCGAGTCAGGATGGAAAGGGTCCCTCTGCTCTCTCCTCGAGCCTTCTTATAATTTGTTTTGCTTCATGTGAAATTGGGCAGTCATTCATTTTATGCTGGGATCGAACAGCTTCTTTAGAAACTGAACAGGTGCTGTATTATAAGCCAGTGAAATCCATCCCATGAATTGTGGTAATAGACAAGCTGCAGCGTCATTCCAAAACCAGTAATATGATACGGCTTTCAGAGAAATCAGGCTATGCTTCTCTCCCTGAGCTAGACGAAGTGGGGATAGGTAGAAGAAATTAGTCTGTACCTTTCCTACTCCCACCAGACTAGAGATTGCATCCATGCCTGGGAACAGATTGGATATTAGGGTCAAAGTAGCCCAGCAGCTTGTGTATTTTAGAGGAATGTACATTTATTGAAATATATACTTTTTTTTTAAATTTATCATTTAGGTCAGAAAAAAAAAAAAAAATCCTTGGGCAGAGCCCAGGTCAGGGTATATTGCCATGGGCAACAATGTTTATATTTTGGCAACAGTTACACACTTTATATTTTAAATGCCTATTTCCACCTCAGTAAGGTGTTTCCAGGGCAGACACTTCAGGGATCTCCTCTGAATTATTTTCAGTCATCTTTAGGGGCAGAGAAGCTTCAATTGGCTAAAAGTAATTCAAGTTGCATATTTTAATTTATTTAAGTATATAGCAGAAAATTAGGATGTACCATTGCTGTGCTAAACTCTCGGAACCACTCCTAGTCCATGCATGTAGAGCCTAATGGAAAAGGCAACCAGAAATGCCAATATGGTAAATGCCTTTAGGTGCTGTTTCCCTTCCGTTCATACACGTCAGAACCTGGAGAGCTTTCAAGCAAGACTCTTAACTCTGTCCCTACTCGTAAAGAGTTGGTCTGGGGTGGGAGGCGGGTATTAGTTCCCCAGATGACTTCAGTGTGTATCCAGAGTTGAAATCCACTAACTAAAAATCCTTTAATTTGCCAGGTACTCTAATAATAATTTGCTAACTCTGCCTGTGGAAGGGAGGTCATCAAAATGCAGGTAGCATTTGAGCTTAAATTTAAAGAATGCATAGAACTTCTCCAAGTAAGGAGGATGGTAGAGGAGGTTGGGAGGACTTTTAGGGCAGAATTTGCCTGCTGGGCAAAATCCTGTTGATGTTAATTTTTTTAATATTTATTCATTTATTTTAGAGAGAAAGGTGGGGAGGGGCAGAGGGGGAGAGAGAATCTTCAAGCAGACTCCCAGATCAGTGTGGAGCCCAACCCCACGACCCTGAGATCATGACATGAGCTGAAATCAAGAGCCAGATGCTTAATCCACCAGGTGCCCCCTGTTGATGCTGACTTTTAACTACCTTCCTAACTTATCCTGGCCTATTCATTCCTACTGTCACCACCGTAATGCAAATCCTTGTTAGACATGCCTTGCATGAATCTGCCAGTTTCCTGGCTTTTTTATTTTTGCATAAACACTCTTTTATCTTCAAACATATGCATCCCACTGCAGAGAAAAAGATTCTCTTACAGCACAAATCAGTTGCATTGCCCTGATTCAAACCTTTCAATGACTTCATATTGCTCTTAAAATCCAAAATAGTTAACAGAGCAGATAAGCCCCGATGTCACTTAGTCTTGGACCTCCTTCAGCCTCCCCTTCGGGGTCCTGGTCTCTGGCCAGTCCTTTGTGGACTCTACCGGCCCCCGTCGTGCAGCTCTGCCTCAGTCTCTGTGCAAACCGTGCTCTCTCCTTTCTCAGGGTCTTTGTGGAGATGATGAATCTTCCAAGAATTCTATCCCCACATTACTTTTCAGGCCACTCTGTGACCTAGAAAACTCTACAATGCTTAGTCCTTTGCTCAAATATCCCTTCCATGTAGAAGATTCCCCAGATGTCCCCTCCCAGCCTAGGTAGGGGTGCTTGTTACATGCCCCCAAAGCTACAGCTCCTGTCCTGTGTAACACGAATCTTCACGCACCGTACACATCTCTCCTGATAGACTCTACAGTTTACAGTCCCTTCCTGTATTATTGGCATTGTGTCCACTCCGGCATTTGGTAAATTATTGGCAAATGATGGTTGAATAAACTGAATGAACAATACCCCCGCCCCGCCCCCACACACAAAGATAATCTCACCTATGTTTTCCCTCTAAGAGTCTTTATTTCTACAGGCACTCAAAATCCGGGGCATGAGCTGTAACTCATTTGGGGTGAAACTTGACCTCTCTGTATGGCCCTTGATATCTTCCCTCTCTGCTCTCTCTCTCCCTTCTCTTTCTTGTCTTTCGTCAGAAGTTTAGCGTTTTGTATGGGGATCTGCATTTAAACAGAGTAACAAATAAATAACCATTATTAACAAATATAATGTTACCTTAATATACTTACACATTGATTGCAACGATGAAAAGAGAAGCAAAGCTGAGTAATATGTTCTGAGCAGATGCAATATGTTTAGCATATGTAGTCAATCACTTAATTCTCTTCCCATTCATAATAATGTGCCCATTTTTCAGATGAAGCAACAGAGACTAGAGAAATATTACTTCCTAAGGATCTTACAACTAGTGATAAAACTACCAGGCTAGTGACCAGCGTCTATGTAACTCCTAACCCCTTGCTGTTCCTCCTAATCCAATCAGATCTGTAACCAAGAGGTAAATCATTTCCAATCATTTGAACCTCCTACATGAGAAGCTAGCTAAAGCGTCTTAATTTTATATAGCTTCTTACGTTGTAGATTTCAGGTGTCTACATTATGTTTCACTTAATTATGTCCACAAGGATAAAAGATTATGCACATTACCAATTCCTGTCTCTTGTCTCATAACCTTTTTAAAATTGCATTCATTCATCCATTCAATAAACGTCTGGTACTGGGAATATAATTCTGAATTGCTTTCAGAAAATTAATATTATTAATCATAAAGACATTTTCTTAAGATTCTCAATTCGGTTATACTTCATTTCTTTCTAAGCTTTGGAATTAAATTCCGTGACACACGATCTCGAATACAGTTGGTAATTCTTGTGTTGCAAATGGAATGAAAAAGGCCTGGCAGTCATCTGGGCTGCGGGGGACGGAGAAGTGAACTTGCAAAATGTAGCCCGACTCTCGGAACACACAGACTCTGCCAGACCACATCACAATGGACATCACAGGCTCAGGGCAAACTCCGTTAATACCTGCTCAATCAAATCCATACGGTCCAGGATAAGATCACAGACAAACTGCTCTAACGTTAAGTCCTTGCAGAGCCATACATTTTAAAGATAAGACCAGTAAAAGTTCCAGAGACTTTGTGGTTTATCATTTCCTATCAAACGCTGCCAACACCATGCTCTGACTAACTCCAGCCCCCACCAGTCCCCTCTCTCCTACCCCTGCCTGTAAGCCTTGTAAGTGGATTTAATTATTAGTTCATTCTTAAGATTATCCTCAAATTGGGCTGCTTATTATTTCTTATCATGACAAGGCCTTATCTAGAAAGGAAGGACTGCAGAGACAAAGATCTTTAAAGACAATATCTAACTAGACAATCCTATCTAACGCTACAATGTTCATTATTGTTGAGACCTAACCTGCAAAGGGAGTCACCTGTGTGAGCCTGCAAAATTGCTTAAGCAAGCAAAATATTTATTTCTTCAGGGCAGCTCTTGGCAATATAGCTGAAGAGTGGGTCTTGACAAAGGGGAAATGGAAGTCAAATCCCTGAAAGTGCTATCTAGGATTGAAAAGAGACTACCAGCAGAGGGACAAAGGAAGAGAAGGAGCTGGAAGTTCCAGATGAGTCAGGGAAAGTAGTTCAAGTCAGAAACTGTGAATGATTTGATCATTTTAAAACTTGCTTATGGACATCCGTTAGCCATGGAGCAGCCTGACTAGAAACAAGAAAACTGGACCAAGTATAGGAAGTAAACGCGTTCAGATGTTTCATAGCACGGAGCACAGAATGGAAAACCTGGAAAGAAGAGAGAAAAAAAATGCAATTCCCTGAAGTTCCTGCTTTGGGCCAGGCACCACTTTCCAGGCTAAAGTGCAAGGATGCGAAATCCATTCACAACCGAGCGGTCTCGCTGAGCTCAGGAGACAGAGTGAGCGTGAGGGCCCCGGGAGGGACCCCAGTTTATGGGGCAGAGCACCAGAGAACAAGGAACTTTGCAGGAAAAGCAATTCCAGAATCCTCACAGGATGTCCCTTGAATGTTTAGCCAAACACTAAAATACATATGCTTAAGGCAGAGCTCCATGAGGACTTGAACGGAAAAAAGGACCAGGAAAGTAAATAAAAGGAGCTTTAAGATACTCTGGGAACTTGTACAAGTTGGGGAGGCATTTGAGTTCCAAACAGTCAGAGAAAAGTGGCTTCATTGAACAATTCAAGCATGTAGTAAATCATCAAACGCCCCCATGGGAGAAGAGTTCATCTAGATTTACAGCAAATGGTATTACAGACCCATCCTACCAAAGGTTAAAAACAGCCTCAAAAAGATCAAGCTTATCTGCAAATAAATAATTTGCCTACCTGAACCAAAGCCAACACTCTGCTAATAACACAAAAGAATCCAAAAATAGAAGTAAAGCATCTTTTAAAAAATGCATTACAACATAGCAAGATAAATATATTTGAAATAAGTGAAAAAAATTAGTTATCTTTACATTTAAAAAAAGGAATTCATACCTCACACCATACACAAAAAGTAATGCAAAATGGATCAAAGATCTAAACGTAAAACTTAAAATAAAATTTAAATTTGATTATTAGGTAAAGTTATTAAAATTCTAGAACCAGCATAGGAGAAATCTTTGTGACTAGGGCTAAGCAAAGATTTCTTAGCTATTAACAGCATTATCATGATCCAGAAGAGAAAACAACTGATAAATTTTGATTCATTCTAATTAGGAATTTTTGCTCTTCAAGGACACTACCAAGGAAATGAATAAACAAGTCAGAGACTGACAGAAAATATTTGCAAATCACATATCTGATAAAACATTTGTATCCAGAATACATAAGTAGTTCTTAAAACTCAGTAATTAAAAATAAATAATCCATTAAAACTGTGTAAAAGATAAGAAAATCACTTCACCAAAGAGTATATATAGATTGCAAATAAGCAAAGGAAAACATGTGCACCATGTCTAATCACTAGGGAAATGCAAATTAAAGCCAAAAAAATGAGATAAGAGCACCATACAACTATCATTCTGAAAGCCTGAAATTAAAAAGTCTGATCACACCAAGTGTTGTCACAAATGTGGAACGGCTCTTGCACACCACCACTTGGAATATTAATTATGCAACCACTGTGGAAAACAGTCTGTCTATTTCTTGTAAACTTGAAAATACAGCTGGTGCACCGGGGTCCTGTGCAAATGTGTGCCCGGCCCGCCTCAAGAGATTTATCCGAGATAAATGAAAGCATATGCCCACACAGAGATCTGCAGGCGGATTTTCACAGCAGCTTTATTTGTAACAACCAAATACTAAAAACAACCTGGAAAAATTGGACAAACTAGCCAAATATAAAAAAGAAATCAACAGTTGTTCATGCTTCAGTATGGATGAATCACAAAGTAATTATGGTCAGTGAAAGAAGGCGGACAAGAAATAGTGCATTCTGTACGATAAAGTTTATAGTAAAATAATAGAAAATGCAAACTATTCTGTAGTTACAGAAAATAGATCACTGTTTGCCTGGTCATTGGAGGAGAGGAAGGGTTCACAAAGAGACACCGTCTTGGGGGCTGATAGCTAGGCTCATTATCTTGATTCTTGTAAAGATTCACAGATGTGTATATACTTAACATTTATCCAATTGTACACTTCCAATATGTATATACTGTTTCACATTCTAATCAGACCTCAATAAAGCCATTAAAAATAGATCACATGTAGTATGTTCTCCAATATCAACAGAAATAAATTAGAAACCAATAAAGATAGGCCATCTAAGAAAATGAAATCTTTTTTTAAGATTCATTTATTTATTTCAGAAAGAGAGTAGGGTCACAAGTGTGAGAGGCAGAGGGAGATGGAAAGAGAGAATCTCTAGCAGACTCTACGCTGAGCGCAGAGCCAGACACGGGGCTTGATCTCATGACCCTGAGATCACGACCGGAGCCAAAATCGAGTCCACTCAGACACTTAACCAACTGTGCCACCCAGGCACCCCGGAAAACTGAGTCTTTCAAAATTAAACATCAGATATTTTTAAATCCAAGGGTTAGGAAAGAAATAAAAATGGGAGTTGGAAAATATTTCAAGCTGAATGATAATGAATATATAACACATCAGGATCTCTCGGATTCCATCCGGCAGTACTTAGAAGGGAACTTTCAGGCGTGATATGGGTTGAATTGTGTACATTCATATGTTGAAGTCCCAAGCTACAGTACTCAGACCACGACCTTATTTAGAAGGAATCTCTACAGATGAAATTAGTGGAGACCATCCTGGCGTAGGGTGGGCCCCTAATCAAATAGAATCGGGGTCCTTAGCGAAGTAGAATTCTGGACACGAGCACACACAGGAGGAACGCCACTTCAAGGTGAAGGCAGAGATTAGGATGGCGCAGGTACACAAGCAGGGACGCCAACGATTGCCAGCAAACCACCAGAAACTAAGAAAGAGACCTGGAGCAAATTCCCCCGCACAACTCTCAGAAAGAGCCAATTCTGCCAGCTCCTGGGTCTCAGACTTCTAGACTCCAGAAGTTGCTGTGAGACCAAAAATTACCATAGTTTAAGCTACCCACTTTGGGGCACCTTTTACGGTAGCTCTAGAAAACTAATATAATGCTTGTATTAGAAAAAGAATAATGGTTCAATATCGATGGTCAAAGCTTCTACCTTGAGATATTAGAAAGATTAACAATCTTAAGAATTAAAGTCAGCAGAATGCAGGAAAGAAACGAGATAACAGTGAAAATTAATCAAATAAAACATGGATGAACAATTGAGAAAAACCAAGAAAATCTAGATTGAAAAAACTCTAGCTACACTGATCAAGAACTAAACAGAGACACCCCAAAATACCAGTAGAGAGACACAACATGTCAGGGGATTACAATACTCAGTATTGTTGCAATGCTAATTCTCTCTAGTAATTTTTGATATGGAAAAGAAAAGGGCCTAGAGCAGCTAAAACAATTTTAAAAAGAAAATAAAAGAGGTTATACACTATCTTATTTCAAGATTTACTATATTGCTGCATTGATCAAGACGATGTAGTATTGTCATAGGCATAAAAATAGACAAGTAGATCAATTTAACAGAATAAGAGATTTAATTAAAAAAAAAAAAACTAACACTTTGGGGCACCTGGGTGGCTCAGTCGTTAAGCAACCGCCTTCCGCTCAGGTCATGATCCCAGGGTCCTGGGATCAAGCCCCGCATCCGGCTCTCTGCTCAGCAGAAAGCCTGCTTCCCCCTCTCCCACTCGCCCTGCTTGTGCTCTCTCTCTCTCTCAATGTGTCTCTTTCTGTCAAATATATAAATAAAATATTTTTAAAAAAGCTAACATTTAATCCGTTTACTTTCAACAAGGTGTCAGATACTAAAATGGGGAAAGGAAGTTCTTTTGAATAAATCATGCTGGAATGACTGACTGGCTATACATAAGAGAAAAAAAAATGAACCTTAACCCATACCTTGCCCCATACACAAAAAATTAATTTGAGATAGATCAAAGACCTTAATGTAAAATCTTACATGTTAAAGCTTGCTTTTTTTTTCTTTTTCTTTTTTTAAAAAGATTTTATTTATTTGACAGAGAGAGAGAGAGAGAGAGAGACACAGCGAGAGAGGGAACACAAGCAGGGGGAGTGGGAGAGGGAGAAGCAGGCTTCCCTCTGAGCAGGGAGCCCGATGCGGGACTCGATCCCAGGACCCTGGGATCATGACCTGAGCCGAAGGCAGACGCTTAACGACTGAGCCACCCAGGCGCCCCAAAGCTTGCTTTTCAATGTAGATTAGCTTCACAACCTAGGGCTGACATTGGGGTGGACAAAAAAGCTCATGAATACTACACAGAAACAATTAACCAAAAATAACTTATCATAATTAAAACATTTTGCTCATATTGTTTAAAATATGGATATACAAACTTCAGACTGGGAAAAATATGCAATAAATATAACTTACAAAGAACTTCAATCAACAATATATAAGCAACATCTACAACTAAATAATAAAATCAACCCAATTATAAAAATGGGCATTTCACCAAGGTTTATATACCAGTGACTAGTGACTAGTAAGCCCATGAGTGTGTTCAACGGCATTAGTTATCAGAAAAATGCAAATTAAAGCCACAATGTGATACTATCATCTACCCAACGAGAATGGTTAAAGTGTAAAAAGATAACTTGAGACTCTCACATGTTGCTGGTGGGAATATAAAAGGTACATGTTTGGAAATGATCCTAGAAGTTTCTCATA
Organism: Eumetopias jubatus; assembly: GCF_037043125.1. Taxonomy (NCBI): domain Eukaryota; kingdom Metazoa; phylum Chordata; class Mammalia; order Carnivora; family Otariidae; genus Eumetopias; species Eumetopias jubatus. Next base: position 111,590,332 of record NW_028274819.1, read on the forward strand.
AATGTAGTCATCATTTATCCAAAAGAAATGAAAACATATAAACACACACACACACACACACACACACACACATACACACACACAACCCTGGAATGTGTTACTTCAAAACAACCTTATTTAAATTAGTGAAAAGCCAAAAAGTAGCCCAAATGTCCACCATCAGGAGAAGAGATAAATAATTTCCATATAATGGAAGACTCCTCCACGCTAAGGGGGAACGAACTTCTCAACAATGTGGATGCATCTGCAAAACATGAGGCTGAGTGAAAGAAGCCTTATGCAAAGTTCATCCTGTATTATCCCTTTATATAAACTCTGTATACAAAGACAAAAACAGGATAGCAAAAAACTTGTCTCTGGTGAAAGATTTCAGAACAATGAATATCCCTTATTGATGGTGGGATTGACTGGGACAGGGCACAGGTGATATTTCTGAAGTCATGGAAATCACCTATATCTCAATACATGGATAACAGATGCATGCAATTGTCAAAATCCATCAAACTATGAACTTAATGTTTGTGCATTTCTTTGAATGCAAGCTGTACTTTGAATTGTTATAAAAGTTGAAAGAGAAGCTTTTTTATGTCATAGTACCTTGTGATACAGAGTTATATGCTCAGCACCTTAGTCCAAATATATGATCAGTATATGACCTGCTTTCATCCAATTTTCCAGGTTTGGTTTAATATACTGGTCATCCAGAGAGACCCAGTATGTTCTGTGTGGCACATTCTTCCTTAAATCACATGTATATAGTGTTAGAAAACTTCAATCCAAATTAATCTAATTCCTCTCCCATTTATTAACGTTTTCTGTTCTCTCTATATTCACAGGGCCATGCACCCTCACCACAATCAATTTTAGAACACGTTTATGGCCCTCATTTGCATCACCTCATTATACATTACATTTCTGTAGGTTGCATTTGTTTTTGTTTTAACCTTTTGCCTGGTTAGTTATTATGCCTCTTGTTGTTGTTGTTGTTGTTTTTTTAAGATTTTATTTATTTATTTGACAGAGAGAGAGAGAGAGAGCACAAGTAGGCAGGCAGGCAGGCAGAGGCAGAGGGAGAAGCAGGCTCCCTGCTGAGCAGGGAGCCCGATGTGGGGCTCGATCCCAGGACCCTGGGATCATGACCTGAGCCGAAGGCAGACGCTTAACCGACTGAGCCACCCAGGCGCCCCGCCTCTTGTTGTTTTACACATACTCTGGGTTCCCTCTTATTTACGTTAAACAGGTGAGTATATGGCCTATGCAAATAATTTCAGTATCTTAAGTATTTGTGGATCTCACTCTAGTTTTGTCTTTTTTCCTCTGATTCTTTCGGGCCCCATGTCTGCATACAGAGCAGCTTGGGATTAAGCACTCAGGGGACCATCTGTATCACATCCCCGAGTGCCATGGCCAAGACCTGCACCTGTCCTTCCCATCTCCCTCTGTGGCTTTGTTTTCCCTCCTCCAAGTTTGCCATTTCCCGTGAGGATGCAGGCATAGCTTCTGGGAAGCCCACCAGAAAACCTGCCCCAAGTGGGCCCAGGGTGTCTCTTGTCCCTCTGTGAGGCCGTGAGCAGATCTCCCAGCGCTAGTGCATGGCCTCAGGCAGCCGCACTACCTGGGCTTACGTCCCCGTCAGGCCAATGAGTCCACTTTGTGTTCCTTGGGCTCTGAGATTTCCTGTAACTCTTCATCCACTTCAGTGAAGCATTTTTTAAAGCTTTGGAAAATATTCTATCCATAATCTTAATTCCACCTATACTGTTTTGAACTCCTGAAGGCAAATGCCGTCGGAAACGGAAAGGCAAGCACTATTAAGTGCTATACTACAAGTTTTTGCATCCAGCCATTTTATCCCTCTATGTTGCCTGTACATTTCTGACTACACACACACACATACACACACACACACACATTTTATTAGAAAAGCTGGATCCTCCTCTGCCACTCTGTTTTATCTCATCTCACATTAACTGCCAAATATAAGAAAGCATGCACTAAAAAAAAAATTTGATAAGAAGCAGAAAAGTTCTGATTAAAGAAATTATATGCTACCTCAGGAGAAAACAATAAATAGATGATAGTGACGAAGTATGCAGCAGACACAAAACCCAGAAGGTACAGGAAAATTCACATACAAGTCCCCAAATGAGAACTATTAAATGCAACCAGATTATTACCAAGGTAAGCTTGAAAATCAGTGTGGAGTCCTTTATACTAAAAAGCCTCGGAAAGGTTTTGCAGATCTTTGAGATCCAAGCCTCCTTCAGGTTCGTTTATCACTTCCTGAGGATTAGGAGCCTTCCTTAGGTCCCATGAACACTTGGTGGAGTCCATACAGGGAGAAAGACAGATGCGTAACTTAATGATCACCACGCACTGCTGTATTATGGTGCCATGTACAGAAGGACTAGAGGAAGAAGGAGGAGCTTCTAAACTTTAGAGATGAAAAATTACTTGCTAGAGAAGGTCATGTTTCAATAGGTATTTAATGAAATAAGGAATGAGAATGAGAACCAAGGTAGTGAGATTTGGAGGGTTTCTGCCTCTTCCGACATCATGGTACGGGTATTATTTGATGAGCTTAATCATTTTCCTATCCTGTCTTTGGTGTTGTCCCTCTGATTTATTTAACTACATCTTTTAAAAAAGAACAAACAAACTTCTAAGACATTCTAAGAAAGAAAATTGAAATCCCATAGGCGAGAAGAATGTATATTTCAAAATCATTTGCTGGGGAGTTTCTTTCACCAAGATGGGAACATTCATGCTGAAAATACTTCATGAATATGGAATTGCTTGCCGCTTCACACTACAGGAAAAGCATTTTCCAAATTCTATAATTCCTTCTCTGATTTCTTGCAATCAACATAACCTCCCACCTACCTTCTGTTTCTATTCTATGTTTCTGGCTTTTGTCTCAAGATACAGTTTGCTGGCTTCCATTAAAATGTATGGGCTCTTAGAATGATGTGGGGAAAGTCATCTGGTCCAGCAGAAACCAATCAGGGATGATGCCTACAAGACAGCAAATATAAGGATGAAAATAAGTATTTGCCCAAAGGATACAAAAATACTAATTCAAAAGGATACATGCACTCTGATGTTTATAGCAGCATTATCAACAATAGCCAAATTATGGAAAGAACCCAAGTGTCCATTGGCTGATGAATGGATAAAAAAGTGGTAAACATATACAATGGAATATTACTCAGCCATAAAAATGAAATCTTACCATTTGCAACATGGATGAAGCTAGAGAGTGTGACAGTAACTGAAATAAGTCAGTCAGAGAAAGACAAATACCATATGACTTCACTCACATGTGGAATTTAAGAAACAAAACAAATGGACATGGGGGGGGAAAGAGAGAGAGACACACACACCAAGAAACAGACTCTGAACTACAGAGAACACACTGATGGTGATCAGACGGGAGGTGGGCGGGTGTGGGGGAAACAGGTGCTGGGGCTGCAGGAGGGCACCTGTCGTGATGAGCACCGGGTGATGGATGGAAGTGTTGAATCACTGTATTGTACACCTGAAGCTAGTATCACATTGTATGTTAGCTAACTGGAACTTAAATAAAAATTTAGAAAAATGTATATGTCTATAGACATGTAATTGTATTAAGAATGGAAATAGGAATGTGACCTGCTCAACATCTGCTACATTTGTGCTTCCACAGATTAAATAACAGACCGGTTTCTTAGTTTAAAGCTGGAATTAAATTTCCCACTAATACAGCTAATTATTTCATTCCACTAAGTTCTGATTGATGGAGTATGTATAATACATACCCACATGTGCCATTTATCTCATGAGTAATTAGAAGATGAAAGAAAAACACTATTTTCTAAATGCAATTTTCCTACTGAAGAAAGTCTTTGAAAAAGTGGACCATGTGCATGGGAAAAAATAATTAAGTGTATCCTTAGTATCAAGATATACATGAATTGTTCATCGTCTATATTCTTTATTTTCTTAAATAAAAGTTTAAAACCTCAAAAGGTAATATTAGTGGCTTACAATGATATCAGAAGTTACTGGAAGAGCCGGACTTGATTCCTGATGTTTCTTGGTCGCCTGGTGCTTTGAGATATTTATATATTTTTCTGTAAAATTTACTGTATGTTGATTTGTTAAACCTCTCATAATTTCAAAATAAGTTGTTTGCTTTTAATTTATTAGAAAGTAAAATAGTAAAATAGAAACGGAGACATGACATATTGAGAGGAAAGAGAGTATCCACATCCCCGAAGCAGATCATCTACCACCTGTTTATGCACAGCTCCAAACCTTCTAGAGGTCTATCAAAGTTGATCTCGCATTCCCTCTTGTCAACAAACCTATAATATATCATCATTTTTATTTTATGAATGGATAAGATGAACTGGAGTTTGCTAGAGTAACAACTGCCATTGAGCCCTCAGAAGGAAAGAGTATGGCATTGGGAGCTGGGGGAGGAAGCTCTGGGTTGGCCTACCATGGTTCTGTGGGCACTCACCTTGTCAAATGAAGCAATGACTTAATTCTTCTAAATTTTAATATTTCTCTTCTATTAAAAGCAGAAGATACTGACTCCAATAAACTCACAGTGTTTTGATAAAGACCAAAGGAGTTACTCCACGTAAAGAAATGTGTACAGAAAAACCTACCTTCTAATATTCATGGTGCTTATCTTGGTACTCTTAGAGAACATTTCCATGAGCAGATGAAGAGAATATATATATATATTTTATTAACAAGGTTACTGATGAATAATTCAAAAAACCAAAAATAATGTGTACTCTGAAAAAAATGCTTTAGTAACAGAATAAATAAATAGCTGAACAATCAGAAAGCAATTCATTGCCTCAATCCACTTTGATCCCTCTGGGTTCTGCACATACCAATAAGCAAGATTCCCCCATTAGAGAGAAAATGACAAGGTAATCCACTAGCTCACCTTGACACCCTGCATTTCTTCCAGACTTGATCGATGATAAGACTACAGATTATTTCTTCTGGGGTGACTGGTCGGCATAGTTGGTTAAGCAACAGACTCTTGATTTTGGCTCAGGTCATGATCTCAGGATCATGAGATTGAGCCCTGTGTCAGGCTCCACACTCAGCAGGGAATCTGCTTGAGATTCTGTCTCTCCATCTCTGCCCTTCCCCGCCCCCTCTTGCATGTGCATGTGTTCTTTCTCAAGTAAATTAAAAAAAAAAAAAAAACTTAAAAAAGAAAGAATACAGATTATTTTTTCAGTAGATCTGAGCCAGGGCCAGTGAACCTATATTTTTAATAAGCTCTTCAGATGATCTTACGTTCTGGACAGTTTAGGAACGTGACCTGGAGCAACAAGCAAAATCTAGATAGTTCCTCTGAGAGTGGAAAGTACAGAAGTGCACAAATATTCCATGAGTCAGGCTGCTCTGAGATGTGAGTTCACAGGCACCTTTAGCATTAAGTATTCTCCAGGTTCTTGATGTCCTAATAATGGTGGATCACCACAATTTCCCTCAAAAAATCAAACGGCCAACCACATACAAAGCTCTTAGGCACTTTTGTTTTGAAACTGAGAACATGTGAAAATAGACAAGAGGTAGTTGGTGGTAAGAAATGTGTGCAGGTGTGATATAGGTTATATTTAAATAAGTGCAGGACCAGGAAAGCCTTTAGTCACGGTGGACGCACCCCATCCATTGAATGATGACAACAGAATCGTCCCCTCGTTGGGCAGGCTGGTGAGGGAGGTGGATCCCCACCCCAGCCCAGGCACTTATGACGACTTCAGGCCAGGTCCCTGACCACGGCTGGGTCGAGCCACCGTCACCTTAGGTTTCTGATCTTGAGACCAAGGAAAGAGCTCTCAGTGTCTGCTCAGAGGCAAAACCAAGAGATGCGAGTCTGGAGCTCCAAGCTGCCATAAGCTAGGTGCTAGTTTGCAGAGGGAGGACATGAACGTCTCAAGAAAGAGAGGAGCTAGCTCGGTGTTTTCCACGCGCTCTCCCCAGTCCCCTCGCAGGTACTGCTACAGCCATGATTTTCCCGGAGCTTTGTTAAAGGAGCAAAAATCAAAACACAAAACACCCCCTTTCGCCCATAGTTGTGTAACTGATTGGCATAATGGGTTATCAGAGACTTCAGGTGGAGGACAAGCAGCTCCTAAATGATCACTCCCGATATTAGGAACTTCAACAACAAAAACAGACAGGAGGGGAAAAAATACAGTCTCTTCACTATGGATATCACAGAATGCCATTTTCAGGAAAAACGACATGTTCCCCATGAATCTGAAAAGACATAAAGGTGACATGATCTGAATAGAACCTATTGTTCCAAGTGGCATTTTCCAACATTGCTCTTCACACGGGCGATAGAGCAAACCCAGGTTAGTATAAGAAAAATGGTTTGGCAGAGGGTATGACCTGAAGAAAATGCCAGATCATTCATTTCTTTGTAATTTCAGATATGCCTCCACTTTTTGAAATGCTTGCAAAAATATTTTCCATCCATAATCGCTCAGCTAGGATTTCTCAAGTAATATATTCTGGACAGAATTTGAAAGAAAGCCTAGTGTTGTTCTGTACAGAGGACTTGGGAATCCATATAGGACCCATCCCACAATTTAACTTTCTTATTCTGGTAGATGTTCATTGTTTGAAATATATTTAGAGGTTTTCAGATGATTTCTCTGAATGAAAATTTCTGTTGACTTGGGAGAAGCTGATTTAACATAAGCCTCTTATGTGAACTTTGGTCTCTCTATTCTATTTGCTGATGAGAGCATACAAGCAATATAACTATATTTCCTTTGCACTGGTCTTCGCAGTTTGTTAGAAAAACATAAGAGAAAGAGGTGATATTGATGTCTACTTTTTATTCTTTATGATCCATTATGCTGCATTTTGAGCTATGTCCTGATATATTTCCTGACACAGCCACCTTTGGTTCTTGTATTTGTGATTGTTGGCAGCAGGAAGTGTAGGACTCTTTCTCCTCACACACACAGGAAAGCCAGGATGATTCTCAGCCCAACTGAGAAACATCCAGTTTCTATATAAAAGAGGAAAAAATGGAAAGAATACACAGGGTACTTTTATTTTCTTCCTAATAAAATACTAAGGCCAGAAAGTAGCTGTATAAAGAAAGGTCCTATCATAAAGGCATGTAGGTCTTTAACCTTAAGCATTTACTATCCAAGAAGTGGTACTAGAAGGTACGGAGATGTCTAGAGCCAACTACCCAAGAAGTGGTACAAGAAGGGACGGAGATGTCTAGACCCAACTACCTAAGAAGTGGTACTAGAAGGTACGGAGATGTCTAGAGCCAACTACCCAAGAAGTGGTACAAGAAGGGACGGAGATGTCTAGACCCAACTACCTAAGAAGTGGTACTAGAAGGTACGGAGATGTCTAGAGCCAAGGCATGATTATAAGCCATGGGGATAGATTTCATTGGAACAAAGGAAAATCTTACCTGTACTATATTTAGTTCCCAAGGGAAATTAAAAGAATGCAGAATGTATGCCATTAGCATCTGGAAATTCTTGGTGGTACATGGTTAGAGTTAACTAGTGAATTAGAAAACCTGGAAATTTACTCTTTTCTAGGCTATCTCAAAAAATGAGACGAAAATGAGCTTCCTTGCTCACAATGTTGGATCCATCCATTGATTTTACTTTAATTTAGGCTTGATTTAACATAAATTTGTACCTAATAATAATAATACCTAATATTGATCGTATACTCCAAATGTGCAAGTCAATAACCTCAGGGCTGAATATGTATTAATTTATTTAATCCTCAAGAGAATCACATGAAGAAAAGAAAGCAGAGAGATTTAAGTATCTTGGGTAATGTCACATAGCTAAATAGTGTTGCAGCCAAGAAAAAACACAAGCAATCTGGGTCCAGAACTCATCCTGTGAATAACTTACTTATATCTACTTTTTAAGAAAAAAAAAAGATATAACCACTTAGATACATATAGCACACAAAGATAATATGAATTCAAGTAGATAAGACTTATGCTTCCAATAACTATGACCCAGGTAATTTGGATTAAACTTCTGTGAAAGCAACTAGTATTACTGAAAAAAATTTTTTCTAATCATGTGTAGGAACGCATCAAAGGACCAGTAAAATAGTGCATGATTGCTCGGTATCTGGGGAAAGAAAAGAGGCCCGGAGATGTATGCCAACTGTGAGGGTTGTTTTTTCACACAGTGATTGGCTGAGAGTCTGAAAGACAGATAGCACTAAGGACCTGAGGACAAGAATTAGATTCTAGGGCCTATCAAGTGCAGGGGGAATAGGTGAACCCAATAAGTTAATCCAGAAAAGTTGCACCCATAGAGGAAGGTTAAAGTGGAAGTGAACAGCTTGTATGAGAACCTGAAATTCAGCTTTGAGTTATTTTAATTCCAGAATTGAATTAGGATGACCCTAGAGGGTTGATGGTTCCAAGCACCACTGAGAAATGGTAGATAGATAAATCCATGCATCCATCCATCCAACCTTCAATTTATTTTTACAATTTTCTAAACACACCTGAAAACAATAAAAATAGATAAACGTGGAAAGCAGGAGACGTTAAAGGAAGTCGAAACAAAACAGGTGTGTAAGTCAAGGTTCAATTAGAAAAGTCAAGGTTCAACTAGAGAGCATTAGGAGATTTAATGTCATTTTGGGAGCTATATGTATAAATAGTCTCTACAAGCCTGCTTTCTTTGTGCCAGTCGCTGGAGCTTGAAATCCAGGTTTCTGGCAGTTGGCAAGGGAAGATGGGTGTAAAACGAGGGAGAACAAAACAATCTGGAACCCACAAGTAGAAAGGAAATCGACAGATTATATAATACACGCTACCAATAGTTGACCAAACTGACATTTGTAGACAACCCCACACATAAATAAAAGATTGCATATTATTTTCAGGTATCCACGAATGAAGCATGCAGCTAATTAGACTATATGCCAGGCCATAACCAAGTTTAAATAGATTTTAAAAGACTGAAATCATACACAGTTCTCTGGCCACAACAGAATGCAATTCAAAACCGATACAGAAAAAGTATGGAAAAACTCAAATAATTAACAAAATAAATATAGGCTTGGATATAATCAGTAGGTCAAACAAAAATATACAAGGGAACATTTTGAACTGAATGAAAATGAGAATAAATCAACATTTATGATATGCAGCTGGGGCAGTAATTAATTACTGGGAAATTTACAGCTAAAATGTTTGAATTAGGATAATGATCCAAAAGCAATGATCTAAGCATCCACCTTAAGAACCTATAAAATGAAAAACAAAATAACCCCATACTGAGTAGAAGGAAGGAAGTGAAAAAGAGTAGAAAATTAGTAAATAGGAAATGGTAAAAACAACATAGAGAAAATCAAGCCAGAAGTTGTTTTTTAATCAACAAACTTCTAAAAATCTAGTTAGAAGGATCAAGAAAAAAAGAAATAAAGCATAAGTGATCAAGGTCAGGAATAAAAGAAGGATCATAATTACAGATCAAAAAGACAATAAAAGGGAACATGTTATTTTCAATAATTTTATGAGGGAAGCATTATCCTGATACCAAAATAAAACAAAGACATAATAAGAAAACTATAGACCCATATCTACCATGAACATGAATATAAGATCCTTAAAAAGAAGTTAGCAAATCAAACGCAACAATATATGAAAAGGATAATGTACCATGCATAAATGGTGTTTATAACAGGAATGCAAACTCATTTTAACATTCAAAAAAATCAATGTACTTGAACCTAGCAGCTGAATAAAGCATAAAACACATATGAACATCTCAGGTGAGCATTGACAAAATTCAAAATGTTTTATGATAAAAAAATCACAGCAAATTAGAAATGGAAAGGAACCTCCTCAAACTGATAAAGAACATGTATGGAAATGGGCTAACATCATGAAGGTGAAAGCCTGAATATTTCCTCCCTAAGAGTGAAGAAGTAAAGATGCCTGTTGGCTCTCACCACTTCTGTTCAATAACTACTGGAGGTCCCACTCAGCACAATGGTCAAGAAAAGGAAAAGCCAGGCAGATTGGAAAGGAGGAAATAAAATTGCTTTATCCGCGGAAGATATGTCCTCTTCAAAGAAATTCTAAAAGATTCATCATAGTAATAATAACAGTAATAAAAGAGCTATTAAAATAAGCGCGTTTAGCAAGATCACAGAATACAAAGTCAGAATACAAGGTCTGGACAAGAGGTGTTAAGGCATACATACTAAAATCTATCAAACATGGCTGAAAAATGATTGAAAACAAGTAAATCAAAAGGCACATCATGTTCATGAATTGAAAGACTAAATATTGTTACCACATCAATTTTCTACATACTGATCTTTAGATTGAATTCATTCCCAATCAAAATACTATTTCTTTTTATATAAATTGCAGGCAATTCCACAATTTATATAAATATGCAAAGACCATAGAATAGCAAGGAATTTTGACAGAATAAAATTAAAGAAGATACACTAACAGATTTCAAGATTTCTTAATCAAGATTTTGTGGTATTAGCATAAGAATAGGCATATAGATCAAAGCCATACAATAGAGAGACCCCAAAACACAATCATATGTCAAGTGATTTTCAGTAAAGTTGCCAACGTGATTCAGTGGAAAATGAGTAGTTTTTTTCCACCAAATGGTGCTACACTGCACATTCATAGAGAGAAAGATGAATCTCCACCTTTGCCTCTTTTCATACACAAAAGCTAAACTGAAATGCATCCCAGACCTAATTTAAAAGCCATATCTATAAAACTTCTAGAAGAAACAGAGGATAAAATCTTTTTACTTTGAGAAAGGTAAAGATTTCTTAGGAAGTATCTAAGAAATAGGAATAATAAGTGGAAAGGATTTCACCAACATCTTTCTCTCTTTAGGAAAATGAAAAGGCAATCCACATACTGGGAGAAAATATTTGGGATACATATCAATAAGAAGACAAACACCCTTATTAAAATGTTGACAAAAATTTGAATAGACACTTTACAAAAGAAGATAAAATATGACCAGTCAGTACATGCAAAAATATTCAACACTATTAGTCATCAGAGAAAATCAAGTTAAAGCCACAGTGAGATACCGCTGTATACTAAATGGTTCATATAAAAAGACTGACCAAATACTAAGGGATAATGAGAACAGGAACTCTCACACATTGCTGCTGAGAATGTAAAGTTGCATAACCACTTAGGAAAAATCTTTGGCCATTTATTATAAAGGTAAATGTGGGCTGGCCTTATAATCCAGATGTTCCATTCTTAAGTGGTTCCCTAAAAGGAATGAGAACTTGTAGGTAGACAAAGACTTGTACTTGGTTGTTTGTAGAAATTTTATTCATAATATTCCAGATTGGAAAGAAGCCAATATCCACCAGCAGGTGAATGGACAAATTGTAGTACACCCACACAATGGATTCTACACAGCAATAAAAAGGAACGAAAAACCAATATACACAACATAATGGGTGAGTACACAAAACATTGTGTGAGCAAAAGAAGCCAGGCGTACAGGACCCGATAGTATATGATTCTATTCATTTGAAACTCTAAGAAAAGCAGTTCTATTCTGTACTTATAGAAGGTGCATTAGTGGTTGTCTGGGTCCAGGAATGGATAGCAGGATTGGACTGTACAGAAACATGGGGAATCTTAAGGGCTCGTGGAAATGTTCTGTATTTTCATTGTGGTGGTGGTTATATGGCTATATGCCTCTATCAACACTTGCCGAACTGTATTCCACATATGCATTGCACTGTATGTAAACTATACTTCGATAAAACTTTATGAAAGTCGAAGCAAATGTTTCAACTGTTAGAGCAGTTATATTAACATATCTATATGAAGAATGAAGGGGAGTAAGTCAGAGGGGGAGACGAACCAGGAGAGATGATGGACTCTGAGAAACAAACTGAGGTCTCTGGAGGCGAGGAGGGAGGGGGGATGGGTTAGCCTGGTGATGGGTATTAAAGAGGGCACATTCTGCGTGGAGCACCGGGTGTTATGAACAAACAATGAATCATGGAACACTGCACCAAAACAAATTATGTAATATATGGTGATTAACATAACAATAAAAAAATTAAAAAAAAAGCCATACATATGCTGATATGCTCTACACGTAACATAATTTGTACACATAACAAGTTATATGTATCTCATTCAGTTATAACAACTTCAGCTCAGTTATAACAATCATCTGCCCTTAGAAGCATGACCAGTTTAACTGAATAAGCCAGGTTCCAAAGTAAATTTCATGAAAATGATGTACCAATCTGAATTAAATGTCAAAGCTGCTCATCTATCCACATTCACTATTTGGATACTCAAAGAGTCTTGGTATCAAGGGCACCTGGGTGGCTCAGTAGTTAAGCGTCTGCCTTCGGCTCAGGTCATGGTCCCAGGGTCCTGGGATTGAGTCCCGCATCGGGCTCCCTGCTCCTTGGGAGCCTGCTTCTCCCTCTGCTTCTCTCTCTCTCCCTCTCTCATGAATAAATAAATAAAATCTTTAAAAAAAAAAAGAGTCTTGGTATCATATTATCAAATGGTGATATTTTTAAAATTAGACACACAATTATTTAGAGTCAGGAATAAAATAGGACTTTTATTAGTAATAATATATTGTCTCTTCCATTTTTGGCCATTTACTTTGTTGACTGCTTTTAGTCTATTCTAGATCCTTCCCTGAATTGCTTATTTCTTTCCCTATTCCAATGCCACGTAATCTTTTCCTCCATCCCAGACAAACATTATCTAATATCTCCCAGCATTTTATAATAATAATGAAATGATCCCCTAGAAACAAAGCCAGGAATTAATATCCTTAGCTAGCGTATTTGCTACCTCGAATCTACTGCACGAGGTCAGGATGTTCTGAAAATAAATGTAAATTAACTTTTTTCATAGCCTCACAATTTAAAACTCTGATGCAATCAAACAGGATCTCATGGAGACAGAGTTTTATTCAACTTTGTTTTCTTTAAACAAAATAGCTCCATAACTACCAAAAGCAGCTATTCGGGTCTAGCATTTCAGTATCTTACAGGGGAAAAAAAAAGTACCCTACTTTATTATTAAAAATGTGCAGATTTCACAAAATGAAAAGCAAAATGGTTTTCAATGGGTCAATTTAACCCCAAACTGCTTCAGGATACAATCTATTTCAATTACTTGGAACAAGGAATAAAGGCACACCTGGGGCTAGTTCTGGGCTGATTCACTGGTACCAATTTCCCAGTGGGAATCCTTCACTTTTTTTCCAGCTTCTCTCCCAAATGAGTGAGACTTGCTATTTCCATTTAAGTAATGAGCATTTCTTTCTGTTTTGCAACTTATTCAGCTAAAGTGCACATATTCCTAGTACCAGCCACTCCCTAAAATCTGTGCTAATTTTTAAAATAGCATTCGACTGCCAGGTTCTTCTTTTGATTCAGGGTAAGAGACTAAGATTTTATGTAATAGTTCTGACCAATCGGTGGCATCGACTTTATACAATCTACCAAAATAGCTACTCAGTATGCACTTTTTTTTTTTTCAGTTTTTAGGGGAATAAGAACAGGTTCACTGAGTAGTGATATTCAGTCACATCTAATATAATCAAGTGTTGAGTTGCCTTTGAAGATAAATCAAGTTTTATTTTAAATTTACTAATTACTGAGGGGGGGAGTAAAAGATTCAGGGTGGATGGAAGCCTATGCTTTTTCCGCCAAAGCAAGAGAAGGTGAGGGTATGTTTAGAAGCAACATGCAGCGACTCAGGGAAACTCTAGAGATAAAAAACTAAAAATGAGAACTATAAACTTTATCTCCAGAGTGTGGTATCGTGTAAACCTGGGAAATTATTTTTCCTTCACCCTGGTTCACAGAGACCACAAAGAGAGAAGTCTGCATCCTCCTGTGCCCATAGTTATAGGGCGTATGTAACCCATGGTGATAGGCTGGCATTAGCTTTCCTACAAGATACCACAATTAATCTCAAAGTTCTGATCTCTTAAACACTCACTGAACTTCTGACCATAATTCCTCACACAATGTATTGATGTTAAACATGACATTTTTGTGCAGACATTTCACTGAGAGAAAAGGTTGGTTTAATGTCTTAGAGCAAGAGAGAGACAAGGTTGCCACCTCATCAAAGGTAGATAATTTTTCACTAAATCAGTTCTGCATTATATTATGAGGGGAGAAATTGTTCAAACAAACCAAAGCTCTTTAGAGAGAAAAGAAATATGTCACACAGACAGTTTAAATTAATAATTCAACACAATATGTATAAAGGGCAATCAATGGAGAATTAATATTAATACGTTTGACGGTTGCAAAGTGATTTTGCTTGGTCCTTTAAACCCTACAGAGATCATTGTCTTTAATCCATCCATTTATTCAGCAAACACTATAAAGCAACCCCTGGTTGCTGGCAAGGGCAAAATGGTAGCACAGTGAATAGCTCAGACCTACTGTCCCTCATGCTTCCTTTTGTACATTCGCAGACATCTATGTTCTCAGGGTTATTTTAGTTTCATGGACTGGCTTCTACATGTTTTCACCATCATTAGAGTCCATATCCCATGGAACTCCCCTCTTTTCACATGGATTTGGGAATGAAATGGAATCTCATACAGGACATTTGCATGTGCTAGGCTTGTTGGAAATTTGGCAAGATGCGGGAGTTTTCTCTCACGGAGAGCTAACAACTTTAATATTAGACAAATTTCTCATCAACACCCCTTGGCAATACCCCCCTCCTTGTTGCTCACCTTGCTTTGTCTTACTTCCATGGTCCTTTCTCCCTATCTTCTCTCAACAACACATCTTCCAAACAAACTCCAGGATTCCCATTTATGTCCTGTGTACTGACCCTTAGATATTTCTTCTCAAGCCAACTCAAGACTTCAGAATCTCATTTTTCATAACTTGTAGCTTTTCTGAGTATTTCTAAACAAAGATTGTTAGCTCCCTAAGAACATTATTGACAAGTGTGACTTTTTCTTAAATCACTAAAACAAGTGAAAGAGATTTGGTTCCTTCTATAAAGAAGTGCCCACTTAATGATTATTAAAATCCTCAGCCCTAAATACATTAATACAAGAGGACTTTTATCTTGTTTCCTCTAAGAGAAAAAAAAAGTGTCTTGTCTTTCTGATCATCCTGGGCATTTGAACTGTGAAGATCTTTTGATCAAGGGAGAGTGATTGAAATCAAGTTTCTGCCATGCATTTTCATCTGTTTCAAAATTGCAATATCTTTTTGTGTTAGTGAGATTCATAAGAATCTCACAAAGTTTTAAAGGACTTTGTATCTGCTTAAAGTAAACAGACTAGAGGAAGTTCAAATGAAGAGTCTGTAGGAGCCCCGGGTGGTTTTAACATATGTCCACAAATTCTGTGACACTCCCTGCACTGGAGAAGTAGAGCGTAATTACCCCTCTACTTGCATGTGGAGAGGCATTAGTGACTCACTTCTAACAGAGCAACGCAGATAGGGCTGAGTCTGACTTCAGAGACGAGGCCATGAAAAGCCCTGAGACTTCCTCCTAATTCTCTTTGGTTACCTCCTCTGCAGGAAGTTTGCTGCCATTTCACACGTACCTTCAAACAGCCCTTGAAGAGACCTGTGTGTTGGGAAAATGAAACTGAGTGATGACCTGAGGCTTCCTAACAGTAGTCATGTGAGTGAGCCATAATGGAAGCAGATCCTCCAGCCCCGGCCTTTAGAGGACCACCTCCCCTACAGATATCCCAGCTGCAACCCTCTGAGAGATCCTGAACCCAAACCACCTCGCTGAGCCACTATCAAATCTCACCCCACAGGAACCTTGAGATCATAAGGATCTGTTGTTTTAAACCACAAATATTTGCAACAATAGATGACTAAAACAGACTCCAACTTTCTAACATTGGAAGCAAAGTGAGAGAACACACCTCAAATGCAAACATGAGTGATTTCCTACAGAGAAGGAAGAACAGCTCAGAGATCAGAACCAAGAACAAAGAGGGTGGGCTGAGGAGATGAGGGGAACAAGGGTACGAGAAACAGAAACAGAAACAGGGCCTCGTAAAGGGACACTTCCTTACCCACAGCCCACGAGAACCTGCTAATGTGCCCAGCTGGATTTTGTAATTGCTGTGGAAGAGGAGCGGTTGTGTGCCTTTCGTTGTCCACTTCTTGAACAGGAATGCTTACTACTGTTACTCGGTTCCTGCCACACATCTTTCTTGGGTTTATGGAAGACATGGTACTTCCCTTTAGTTCATATGACCAATAGAAGCTTCACCCACAACTGGACTTGTTTATATGATGAGATCCCAGAATTTGAGCCTGAGTCTACAATGGAATGAAAATCTTGGGAAGGGTAAATATATTTTGCAGGTAGGAGGAATTGTCATTGGAGAGTGTACTGTGGTAAATGAAAAGTAGGCAAATTCTTTGTCTTTTCTCCAATCAAGAGAGGAAATCTGTTTCCTTCAACCCTGATTGGTTGATAGCTGCATATTTCCTTATTGATTTAGTCCAGTTTTACTTATTACTGTAATTAGGTAATTTATTTAAAGATCATGTAAACCAGTGCTGCTCAAAGTGTGGTCATAATGGTGTTGGACAGCTATCTAATATTCCCTGGCTGGAAATAAATGGAGCAAGTACAGAAACTGAGAGTACCTAGAATCCTTCATAATCACTTGATGTTGTCACAACAACCAAACATATAAACGGGGTCAGCAGGTATGGTTTGGCATTTACATTTTGTGAGAAAATATGTTCTGATGGCTTAGAAATAGTAATAGGAATTCATTTAAAGTAGTTACCAAGATTAAGGATTTTGTGCCAGAAAGTGAATCAACATGCTGTATTCTTTTTTATATTATGTTATGTTAATCACCATACATTACATCATTAGTTTTGGATGTAGTGTTCCATGATTCATTGTTTGCGCATAACACCCAGTGCTCCACTGAGTATGTGCCCTCTTTAATACCCGTCACCAGGCTAATCCATCCCCCCACCCCCCTCCCCTCTAGAACCCTCAGTTTGTTTTTCAGAGTCCATCGTCTCTCATGGGTCGTCTCCCCCTCCGACTTGCTCCCCTTCATTCTTCCCCTCCTGCTATCTTCTTCTTCTTTTTTTTTCCTTAACATATATTGCATTATTTGTTTCAGAAGTACAGATCCGTGATTCATCAGTCTTGCACAATTCACAGCGCTCACCGTAGCACATACCCTCCCCAATGTCTATCACCCAGCCACCCCATCCCTCCCACCCCCCACCACTCCAGCAACCCTCAGTTTGTTTCCTGAGATTAAGAATTCCTCATATCAGTGAGGTCATATGATACACGTCTTTCTCTGACTTATTTCGCTCAGCATAACACCCTCCAGTTCCACCACGTTGTTGCTATATTCTTCATCAAGAAAATCCTGCAATAAAAAAAATGTGAGCTAAACCAAACTGTGTAATTATTGGCATGGTAAAAACTGTGAATTATATAAAGGCTAAAATGTTAAATTTGAAAATATTGTTTTTGTTATTATGTTCAGTTAGCCACTGTATAATACATAGTTTTTGATGTAATGTTCAATGATTCATTAATTGCATATAACACCCAGTGCTCACCACAGAACGTGCCCATCACTCTATCACCCCCTCCTCTCACCTTCCACCCTGCTAAATCTCTCAGATTGTTTCCTGGGGTCCATAGTCTCTCATGGTTCATCTTCCTCTCTGATTTCTCCCCCTTTTAATTTCCCTCACTTCCCCTATGGTCCTCCATGCTATTGCTTATGTTCCACATATGAGTGAAACAATGTGATAATTAACTTTCTCTGCTTGACTTATTTCACTTAGCATAATCCCCTCCAGTTCCATCCATGTCGATGCAAATGGTAGGTATTCATCCTTTCTGATGGCTGAGTAATATTCCATTGTATATATGAACCACATCTTCTTTATCCATTCATCTGTTGAAGGGCATCTCGGCTCCTTCCACAGTTGGGCTATTGCGGACATTGCTGCTATGAACTTTGAGGTGCATGTGCCCCTTCCTTTCACTACATCTGTATCATTGGGGTAAATACCTAGTAGAGTAATTGCTGGATCATAGGGTAGCTCTATGCTTAACATCTTGAAGAACCTCCACACTGTTTTCCAGAGTGGCTGCACCAGCTTGTATTCCCACCAACAGTGTAAGAGGGTTCCCCTTTCTCCACATCCTCACCAACATTTGTTTTATCAAATGATCATATGGAAGCTGATTATAAACACTGTCATTGCTTGTTGGTACACAGTGGTTCTTGAGGAAACAATTTCTGTTGGGAATATTTAAACTACAAAATAAATTCTTTGTAATTTATAAAATTTTAAAAACCATGGTTAATGACAGGGTTGTGTGTCTGATGTAAAATTATTTTTAATAATATTAACGCTTCTATGGGAAGAGAAAAATGTAACATATTTTTCAATGGAAGATAAAAGCAGAATGAAAGGCAAAAACAACCATTATAAGCTTGGAAGAATGGAATTTCTAGAGACATGATACGCCCCACAATTTAGCAACATTGATTAATGAAGTGATGAAGTGATGACTTCAATACTGCACATCAATGAAAAGCTATTACCAAATACCATAAGAATTTGATAGAACATTTTGAATTTTATTTTCCTTCAAAAGAAGATTCATGCATAAGAAGTTCATGGATCCAGCATCTATTTCTTTCATCAACTTTTCCTTCACAGGAACATTGTTGGAACTAACCACTGCTGAAAGATTGACGATTTACTTCTGAAAATGCAGGACAACCTACATCATTTTAAATAAAAGATAAAAATGAAGATGCTGGTTCACTGAAATTGCTTTAAAATCACTTTCTATTCCCATTGCGTTTTAAAACAGAATATAGAGGGGCACCTGGGTGGCTCAGATGGTTAAGCATCTGCCTTTGGCTCAGGTCATGATCCTAGGGTCTTGGGATCAAGCCCTGCATCAGGCTCCCTGCTCAGTGGGGAACCTGCTTCTCCCTCTCCCTCTGCTCCTCTCTGCCCTACTTGTGCTCTCTCTCTCTCAAACAAATAAATAAAAATCTTTAAAAAAATAAAACATAATATAGAAACTTTTGTAGATATACATTATTCTTAGTGAATAGTATTAATGTCAATCCAAACTATATTAAAACAGCAATCAAACACATTTATCACACTGAAATTTCAAAATATTAATATGTAGGGTGTTCATTCAAATATTGCATCTAGGCACTTAATATACATTATTATTTCCTTTACAGTTTTTGTTTAGTTATAATTGTAGGATGACAGAGTTGTGAATATAATAATGCTTCTACATATTGTCTACATGCACACTTTCAATGGACACTTTGCACAGATTTTGCAATTCTCTTCCTTTTTCCTGGAAGTATGTTTATTTAGCTTATATGTATTGGGTTACAATGTCATGTCTGTTGAATCTAGTAATAAAAAATTACTATGGGATTATGTTTTGTACAAAAATATATTTTATTTCATTTTTTCTAATAATTCAATTTTATTATATTTAACAAAGGCATCAGTCTAAGATGGATTAAAAGGGGGAAAAGTCATTTATACAAATCTTTTGAGAAACAGTACTATAATCTATTAAAATGTGTGTACAAAGAGTTTTTAATCCCATGAAAACTAAGTAGAATGCTTTGGAAAGATTACAAAAAAAGAAAGAATGAATTGCTTTAAAAAAAGTATAAAATTAAGTGTGGGCAAGAAAATCAAAGGACAAAATTTTAAATCTGAAAAAAAAGAATTCTGCCTCCAAAATGATTCACAATGTTTTCCTTTGACTTTCCAAATTAAGAAACCAAAAATTATGGATTAGGAATAGATTTTATCAGAGTATATACAAAATTCCAAGCAATTCAAACATAATAAAAAGCCTTCCTTCCTCCAAAGTTTGACTAAGTCATGTGTATTTGAATACTTTAGGTCAAAATTTGTTTTTAAGATACATGCAAATAAAGGAAAAAATAGATAAATTGGACAATGTCAAAATTAAAAACTTCTGTGCATTAAATGATAATCAACAAAGTGAATAGGCAAGCCCCAGAATGGGAGAAAATATTTATAAATCATATATCTGATAAGGGCTTAATATTCAGAATATACAAAGAACTCCTACAACTCAACAACAAAATAACAACAACCCAGTTTTTTAAAGGGCAAAGGACTTCAATAGCCATTTCTCCAAAAATCATACACAAATTGTCAATAAATACATTAAAAGATGGTGAATATCACCAGTCATTAAAGAAATGCGAATCATATAATGAGATATCACTTCATCTCCATAAGGAGGACCATTACCAGTCATCTGGGTGGCTTAATCGGTTGAGTGTCTCACTCTTGGTTTTGGATCAGGTCATGATCTCATGGGTTGTGAGATCAAGCCCAGCGTCAGGCTCCACACTCAGTAGGGAGTCTGCTTAAGGTTCTCTCCCTCTGTCCTCCCCCTACTCATGTGCACATGCGTGCTCTCTCTCTCTCTCAAATAAATTTTTTTTTTTAAAGAGGACCATTACCAAAAACAAATGGACAGTAAGCATTGGTGAGGATGTAGAAAAACTGGAATTCTTGTGTATTGCTTGCGAGAATGTAAGAATGAAGACTCTGTGGGAAACGTTTCCTCAAAAAGTTAAACACAGAATTTCCATACAACCCAGCAATTCCACTTGTAGGTATATACCCCAAATAACTGAAAGATTCAAACACATACTTGCACACCCTCGGCAACATTATCCACAGTAGTTGAAAGGTAGAAATAACACAAACGTCCATCAACAGATCAATGGATAAATGAAATGTGTTATATACACACAATGGAATTTTATTCAGCTTTAACAAGAATAAAAATCTGATAGATGCTACAACATGAACTTTGAAAATATGCTGAGTAGTATGCTAATGGGGAGTTATTGTTTAATGGGTACAGATTTTCAATCTGGGATAATGAGTAAGTTTTGGAAATGGAGAGTTGTAATGGGAGTACAACATTAGAAATGTACTTAATGCCGCTGTTATACATTTAACAAAGGTTAAAATGATAAATTTTACATTATGTATATTTTGCCACAATAAAGATCTGAAAAAATAGTTTTTAAGAAATCACGTACAATGTTCATGATCTCTTATTTTAAAGAACACTTTTAAACAATGGACCAACTATTGATCCCAATTAAATCAGATAAAAAAAGCTTTATCATTTTGAATGTCACTATTGAAAACTGTGTCCACAAGTTAAGGAAATGAGTAAGATTTCAGAGGAAATTTTGTTTATGAGCAAAAGAATGTAGTTTTAGCTGGAAACTCCCTCGGGCTAGAAACCAAAACGTGTTATAGGAAAGTGATATGCCACAAATTAAATTAATAAATAAATATCATTATGTTTTCATATCTTTTTGATGGGTCTAATCTAGTTTGCTGCCCAACGTAATATAATATAACATAATATGATCCAACTCTCTGACTTGTTTTTATCTAATTATTTCTCCCTGTTTTCTTACAAAATGTCATTTTACCTATTAACTATCCTTAAACAGAATTTTTTTGGGAGAAGATGTTCTTATAAAAGATACCGGCCATATTGTTTACTAGCACACCTCCCTTCCTTATTGAGAGAGCTCTGGGTTGTTGTTGTTGTTGTTGTTGTTGTTGTTTTTGAAAATACCATCTGAAATCCAGCATTCCCAGCCCCACTTGCAAGAAGAGGTGGTCATGTCACACAATTTAGGCAGGGAGACAGGTGGACAGAATTTCTGGGAAAGCAGTTTTTCTGGTACAAGGCTATTCCTCCCTCCTCATGATATCTCTACTTTTCCTCCTAAATGAATGGCTGAAACAAGACTGCAAATACTTGTGCCATGTTGCTGCCATTGGTCATCATGAGAATAAACCAACATGCTAAGAATAGTAGAGAAGAGAGGGGCCTGAAAAATATATGTCGTAGCACAAACACACAGCCCCAAATTGTGTACCTCCAGATTTCCTGTTATGGGAGAAACAATAACTCTTATCTTATGAGCTCCCATGAGGAGTTCGTGGAGCTGAACCCAATCCTAAAACAAGCTAGATTCTTTCAAATTTCACTTTTAAATCTACCAGAATTGTGGCAGCTTTTGAAAAGTTCAACTATAGATCAAGAAAAAGGAATTGTAAAATAAAGCCTCTGACGTAAGTAAAAAAAACAAAAAACAAAACAAAAAAAACTCTTGAGGCTTTAAAAGTAAGCTAAAGAAGACCCAGTAATATTGTAAAGTTCTCATAAAGAAGATGCAGCTGATAACACTAAAATCAACAAATCAGTAAGGGTGGACCCATAACGTTATCTATGGATGAGGCAGGGAAACACAACGTCCTGAATTAAAAGAGACGTCCCCATGGCTAATAATGCACGTGCCCCAGAGGAGCTGCCCCAGGCGTCCGCAAGTTGTCCCAGGCAATTCCTCCAACTTCCAAGCACTTGAGATCCAATGAGAAGCCTTCCTTCTTGGCTTTCATCCAATTTCCTTATGTGGGAAACATCACCCAGATACTCCCAAGTGAAAAGGAAAATTCATGCCTGTCTAACGAGTGACTTCCTAAAAAATCAATGGTGAAAAAAATAAAATCAGTAGCGAAATAAGCACTGGAATTCTCTGTGAAAATATTGCCCACCACCTTCCTCTGTCTGTCGGGCCATTCTTCCATGCTTCCAGGAAGGAGGCTCACGTACAGAAATAGGAAATAGGTACCAAAAGAAAATTATACTACTTTTAATAGAATAAATGTGACGCACACACACATGCATACCAATGTCTCCCCTCGAGGGTAAGTCCCCAAGAGAATGAAGAACTCTCCATAGTTAGCACATACCGCTAGTTACCCCATAGACTCTACTAGGTCAGAAAGCAACCTCCAGGAAACTCGAAGATTTCTAACAATGCAATAGTTTGCTCTGTCACTGATTATCAAGCACTAGCCTCGCTACTATCAGGAATGTTTGGTCATCATAAAGGTGTGCCACCAGTCATAAATCCATAGGCATGCCAATCGCCTCCTCAGACACCCATTTCATCATGTTCAGAATGGTTAGGAAGGAATCTTTAGTGTTTTTCCCCCCAAAATATATGAAGTTTGCCTGATGCAGGGAAAACTCTACTGAGGAAACACTGATTCATCTCTCAGAATCCACTTCTCAAGTACTTCCAACATGTATTTGGCAATGAATTTGCTATGTGGGCAAATTTAAGAAAAAGGGATTTCTGCCAAGAGCCCTCCAGGTAGGGTAACCATGCCATTAATTGCCCTCAGTTTCCTACAGAATGCTCTCTGCTGTGAAGTGTCTAAGAATCAGACACCAGCTCATAAATAAGTTGTCCCCAAGTGTCAGCTGGCAGTGCAACATGGGCTCTGCTCGGCTAGAGAGGACAGCCAGAAATGCTGGACTTAACCAGACATTTCACAATCTCAGAATCTCTCTCTCTCTCTCTCTCCCTCTCAATAAAAACTTGAAAGAGCATGAGAGAAAAATGGAGAATATTCCATGAACAAGCCAGCCATTTTAAAACAAATTTGCCAAGGTGTATGCAAATTGCTCTCCTAATTCAGAAAAAGCCTTTGGAGACAGAGTTTCCTTCCTGCTCCACAGAAAGTTCTATTCTGGATGTCTCTCCCTCTCACCTAAGCATTTGCATCTGTCCTTTTTTACATCAAAATATTTATTGTGAGGTACCTCTCTGTCCCTGAGCACACCCAAATCACTGCTACCTTGAAAGCACCTGCCCTCGGTGTCATGAACTAGGTAAGCATTTGCCCTACTTCTCCCCAGCCTGTCATGATCAAAATTCTTGAACCATCCGGCTCTTCTCCTGGCCTTTGTCCTCACCATCCAATACAAGCTTAATCCCCTGTAATCTGGTTTCCACTTTAGTTGCTAAAACTGCACTTTCAAATGTCACCAAAGAGCTGGTCCCAAGCCCCAACATTAATCCCTCTTCGCCCTAAACCTAATTAAAATCACACTCCTCTGTCTCCTCCTCCCCTCCAGCTTCAACTCTGTGGACCTCACTGTCCTCTCTAGCTCCACTTCCTCCTCTAATTCCCCAAACAGCTATGTTCCCAAAGTTGAATGATCATCCCTCTCCTCCTCTTTGTATAGTTTTCCTCTGATACTTTCAAAGGCTATGGGTGACTTTAGACCATTCCTCTGTACTAAAGACGCCTATGCATCTTCCTCTAACACTATTTACTCTTCTCTGAGCCCCAGACAAACGTTTTTGTCCTGGTAAGAATCCCTACAATGGTATTTCAAATTTACTGTGTCACTAATGGAGGTCATCAACTTCCCTTTCTCAATCTTCTCCACTCCTCAAATAGATGTTCTTTTAACTTTCCTGTTATTTAAATTCATGCGCTCTCAATTATGAAACTCGGATTTTTGCAAGTATCACTGACTGCATTTTGCTTTAAGTCTAATGAATTAATCCAGTAAGGATCATGGATTTTGCTTCCAATGTATCTATTACAGACTCTTTCCAGCCTCACAGTCTCTTTCACACCCACTCACCCATAGGAGCCTCTCTCATCCCACACCTAAGGCACTCTCTTGAATCTACAATATAGTGACTGTGTTACTTGACTGTCCTTCTTGAAGAACAGATCCAGCCATGTTATATCCTTGCTCATAAGCTTCCCTGACTGTGTTTTGCTCCAATCCACCCGTATGGATTTCCTTCTCTTCCTGATACATAACTATACATTTCAAATAAACTATACTTTTTCCTGTTCCCTGACCTTCATCTAGATATTCCCTGTTCAGCCCATTGGTTTATTCTGCCCCTAATCAAACTCCACCTATTAGAGCTTATGCATCCTCCAACACCCAAGTCAGAGACCATTATCATCTCCTTAAAGCTTTTCTTGATTTTTCCAATCTAGCCACCCTGGCTTCTCTGAGCTGCATGTGCCTCTTAGATTTCCCTATCAAGGAAATTTTAGTATTTTTAAAATTTATCATCTGTGTTCAGCTTTCCTCAATATGCAAAGAAATGTCCATAAATGGTCTCATGTTTATCTAGTGAATACAATATGGGCTTGAAGTCAGATAGACCTACTTATCAGTATCTTCTCTACCACTGAGTGCTTGTATGAATGAACAAGGACTAGAAAATCCCCAGCAAAGGGGATCATCACAGTTCCCATGAATCTTTATGCAATTCTGTTTCCACCACACCCCAAAGACCACATCTCACTCCCTGGACCCTGCTGCAGAGTCTACGACAGAAGTCTTGCAATAGAAACCCACAAATAGCCAAAATTTTAAAATGAGACCAAAAATTGACTTTGATGTTGGTAAGTGTCTACCTTAAATGAAGATCTGTAAGCCCTCCCTTTGTGATCAGTCAGGCCTGGGAACCTGGGACCTGCCCACAGACAGTGTTTGCATGCCCCCTACAATGGATATGTAAATCCATCTGTAGCTGGGCATCGCTATACCGTGAGCCTACATGTTCCACATGTAACCCTCTCCCGTCTCCACCTCCCACTCACTCTTGGGTTTATACCCAGCCTCCTCAGCCATTAATTATTTGGGTTTTCAATCTTTGATCTAGAACTACATTTGAGATGAAGAATACCAGAACAATAATTAAATAAAACATGTCATGAGTTAAATGAAAAAAAAAAAAAAAACAAGAAAAGGAAAAAGAACTAGAATCCTGGTTTCCAGTCAGGTTTCTGTTTCTTAGAAAAAAACATTTGAGAACTCAGAAATATCTGTGTATCAGCTTCAGGGTCCCCTTCCTATAAAGATTTTCTCTCTTCCTCCTTTGAATCCTGATAATGCTTTCTGAGTATCTCTAGCGAGAAAACATACACAAATTCTGAGCTTTAGTTTCCTTATCTATAAAATGTTTTAAGAATTTTACCTACCTCACTGGGTTTTCAAGACTAAAGGAGATACATGAGTAAAATGCTTAGCACCATGCCTGGCACACAGTGGGAGGATTTTTGTATTAGTTAAAAGTACACTTTTCTTTCTTTCCCAACAGACAGCAAACTCCTTGAGCGTACGGCCCTTGGGAAAGTCTGGCTCAGCCTACGGTGCTGGCACTGCTTCTTAAGCATAATAGATGCTCAGTGAACAGTTTCTTACAAATTAACTAACATCTGGTGATGGGGAGGAAGCAATATATCAGAATTACCTAAAGAGTTTTCCAAAATACATAGGCCAGTTCCCAACCCCAGACATGTTGTTTTAGTCCGACTGGGTTAAGATTTGGAGATGTGTGCTATTCAAATATTCCCCAGGGGATAATTTCAACTATCACTATTCCAAAAATTGCCCAAATCTCAGGCAGAATTGCCTTTGATTTAAACCCACCAATCTCTGCTTTTGACCTCATTCCCATCCCTTTTCTCTTGGTTCTTCAGCTTCATATGACTCCCTTCAATACAAAAAAAAAAAAAAAAAAAAAAAAAAAAAAACCTGTGCCCATACCAGCTACCGGCTTTCTGAGGATGCATCCATGAGGCTCGCTTCTGCAAAAACAAACACGAGCATATTCCATGAATTCTCATTGACTGCCAAAGATAAAAATTGTCTTTAAAAACCTCCTAACAATTTGCTAAGTGTGCTAACCAGGAGAGAGAATTTGAACATGCAAAATTTAACTTAAACAAATGTTAACAATAGAGTGGATTACCTACTAGGCAGAAAACATAAAACTCAGAACTGTAAAGAGCAGAAAAACGGCTGATACAGGGAAGAACCCCAATTCTGGGGCTGAGACAGAATTCCTGAATAAAGAACCAATATGGAAGAGCCCTTTACACACTCCCAGGGCTAGAATCTGGACATCACTGGAAAGGGTGCGTGTCGCCAGTGGATGATGGGGAGATTTGCGGGGTGGGGGGCTGGGGGGATTACTGCACTGGTGAATTTCCCTGGAAACCTGCCCTCTGGGGTCCAGGGTACCATCCACTGGATGGTTCCCTGTGCTCTGCCCTCAAGGAGACTGCTAACCGTAAGTACACCCCAGAACCAGGACTAAGCTCCCCCTTCCCCCTCTGGTGTCCTTCCAGCACCTTCTATGTGATGAAGCAAGAAAATGAGAGGTGAATGTGAAGCTGAGAGGCATGGGAGACCCAGTTGTTATTGACACAGTAGGCCACTGAAATCCAGAATATACTTGTCTGAGATTAAAGACTGAGTTAGTAACAACATAGACAAAAATGCACTCTTCCCTGTCCAAAATTATTTGTCTTGCATCATTTGGGGTAGATGACATAATGGTGCCGAGTCTGAAGGCAAGAAGTTCTAGTGCCTTCAGTGCCTACATTCCTGAGTGCCTCATTTACGCCAAGCACTCAATCTCTGTGCAACCTGAAATAGGTAGTATTCCTTTCTAACTTTGTTTTATTGTATAAACAATGAAAGTGCAGCTCAGAGAAGTGACTTCCTTAATGATGGTTATGCAAGAAGTACGTGACAGTCAGGATTTGATCTCTGGTCTGACCCCCAAGTTCATAATCTTTTGATTATGCTGCATTACAGAAGAAATTTCACTACACTGAGATGTGAAAAAACTCGAATTTACATTTTTTATCATGACAGTCCAATTTTGCATGCTAGCCATCCATTTCAAATGAGTTCATTATTGTTTGAGGGCCCTGAATGAGAGAAACAACACTGCTGTCTACCAATGCATAGCAAAAGGGTATGATAAATACTGAAGCACGTCAAACATAAAATCCATAGAGTTATATGAGGGAATAGATTTTTCAGTAAATGAAGTATCTTATTTGATCATCAACCAGATTGTCTAATTTGCTTCTCTGCCTTTTCAGAATATTATATTATAGCTCTCAGTGAATAATCAATTGATTTTGAAGAGTGACTAATTTTGTTCAGTTGGAGGCCACTCCAACTTAGTCTGAATATCTAAAATTTACAAATTTTACATATTTTTAAACAGAAGAATTGGATCTAAATATAGGTATCTGGCACTTAATAATTCTGGTAGGATATTTTTGCTGTTGACATTTATTAAAACAGAAATTCCTTTCGACATTAGTAAAAGAAAGCGTATGCCTGACCGGTTAAAAGTCACCACTGAACTTTCCATGACTTAAAACAGTAATTAGTGTATGTGTTACTCTGTGATCTCTTGATGAAATGAGTCATCAAAGGCTGAATACAGACTAGAATGTTAAAAGAAACTGAAATCTAGAATGTTTTGATAATCAGATGCAAAGTGCTGAGCACTCCTTCGAGAATGTGGGGACCATGTAGTAACCATAGCTTCCATCATTAACCCCTGGCCTGGCCAACAGTGCATCAAAGTGCATCATTTGCATGCTGCAGGTCCTTCCCGAAAGCAGGACGAGTAAAGCATCATCACTGGAATATGATCGTGGAGGATTCAAATGCCTTTAGCAAGATACACAGGTGCAAAGGATTATGTATCTTGAGTCTGCTCTCAGATTTTTTTTTTTTTACTTACATGAAAGAATTTGGCCTATTAAAATAAGAATATCTTAAAATAGAGTGAGATTCCTAATCCTCACCAAATTTCTGAGTGTTTGTATAGAGGAAGACAAAATCCACTCATCCACGCATGTTGAGGATGACCCCCATTCTCCCCGAAGCCCTCAATGACTGGACCAGCTCTCACAGATGTCTGTTTCCTTGAACTCTCAAACCTAAACTACGGGGAAGTGTTACGCTTGTTTCTATTGTATGCTGTAATTTCCTGGGTCTCACTAGCACACTTATAACCGGGACACAAAAGGTAAAAATACTTTTTTTATTCCACATACCTCCATAACTGTCTGAAACCACTTGAAAGCACTAATAAGTATCACCAACGCCTGGTTTGCTTCTTTCAGTGGATGGGAAGATACATGTATTCACAAATTACACTTTTAAGTCATCATATCCATAAATTTATTCATTCATTCATTTATTCATTCTGTAACTCTTCATTAATTCCTGGTGCCTGCCCTAATGGATTTATATGCTGACAGATTATGGTAAGTGTGATGAAAAGATTTAACAAGTTAATAAAAGCCAGAGGACCTGGGGAGGGGAGGCAGAGGCATTTCAGACAGTGTAATCAGAAAAGGCCTCTGAGGGAGAAGACATTTGAACCAAAATATCAAGCGAGAAAATGAGCCAATCGTGTGAAAAGGTGAGGGAAAAATTCCAGGCAGAAGGAACCGGGAAAAGGTCAGAAGGCAGAAGGGCTAGTGTAAAAAAAAAAAAAAAAAAAAAATTAAACTTAAATAAGAATACATAACTTGAAAAAATCAAGGGAACCTTGGTGAACACAGATAAGGTAAATAATCATGTTATTAGACATATGGTCAATATTTTACTTGTTCTCACATAATTTACGATTGAAGTTTCAGGACACACATACAACTTCCAGGGAAAATGATTTTTGAGCTCCAATATCATCATCCCATGTTCCTCCTTTGTTATTTGTTTATAACTCCTGATTATGTTAACAATAGAATTTGAACATTCCCAATTTCCAAGATACCGTCATATACCCCTAATTTTTGTTTGGACTATATACAGGTTTCTTTAAGGAAAAAAAAGTATTATTTTAAGTTAGACGAATGGATCATGTTAAGTGTGGCAGTAATTTTGGAATAGTCAGCAAGCATTTACTGAGGTCATGATACAAGCAAGTTACTAATTTATACCAGCCATCTTTGATTTCAAATGAACGGTACAACAAAAAAGTACTAGGATATTCCACCAGCAAAATCATCTTCCTTATTCTATAGTCAACTCTTTGTTTGCTATAACTCAAAATACAGTTCCTAAAGATTTGTAAACAAATTAAACTGTGCTTATCATTATTTAACTTGATTTTTTTAAGCCTAATTGCATCACTAAAAAAAAAAATCAATTTTTCACTCTGCTCAAGTTAAATTAACTGTGCTTGACTGGTTACATTTTCAGAAAAGCAAAACAAACTTGAAAATCGTTGCCATGGTGATGAGCAAGCCTCCCCATCTGAGTTGTCAGAGTTTCAACATTGTGCTGAAAGTACAGAGTGTAGTAATTAGCCTTCATTTCTCTAACAGTTATTGCCAATTTCCTGTATAATTCTGTTTCAATATCTGGTACTATAATAATGTCAATTCAAAGTATTAAATTTTAGAAATGGAAAAAGAATTGTCAACTATGGGATTCAGGCCAAAAGGGACAAGTCTACATTAAAAAAATAAGTGTAACGTATTTTTACTCTTTGTCCAAATTGCTTAAAGGAATAACTAAGTTCTTCTAAACTTATATTGCTATTATTAAATTCAGTAATCTTATTTCATAATAATTTACATAGAGCTTCTATATTCAGTGCTTTATTTCATCCACAAAAGAATCCTGAAAGGTAAAGTTTGTTCTTTCTATTTCACAGAAGCTAATTTAAATTAACAAGATATATACTCAGATCCCTTACTCTACGTTCCTCTGTGATCTTTCCAGCATTCTTCAGCTACATTTTTTCATTGACAAGATCTTTCAAAAGTGTAAATAGAATAATTTATTTTGAAAATCAAGATTATCTCATGCTTCCTTGCTACTGGCAAAGGAACCAAATGAAAAGTCAAGATATTCATAGACTTTCATTCAATTGTTTAAAAAAGATTTATTGAGATTGGTAGTGGGATGCAGAATTCCTTCTTTCAGTAATGGAGGTGCAGTAAAAGCCATGACATACGTCATGACAGTCCAGAGGTAAGTGATGGGATATAGATGCATGTCAGGTACCACCGGGCCATGAACCGAGGTGTCCAAGTCAGGATTCTGGGACAGACGTGATAAGTTCTTCCTCGAAAGGTTAATCCTGACGCACAGTCTTGAATGACCATTAGTAGCTATCCAGGTAAAGACAAGGGAAAATAATTCCTGAGACAGCAGACCACAGTAGCAAAAACAAAAAGGCACGCAGTTGTAGGATTTGTTCTAGAACTTAGAAGTATTTTGGATGTTTGGGAGGTCAGAGCCAAGTGGAAATTTGGCAGGAGAAGAGCAAGAGAGACCACTGAGTCCACTTAATTAGTCCTAAAGAACCGGGCTCTAGAGTTTGAAAGTCCATCTTCTGGCTATCCCTAATGTGTTTGCTTACGGTTAAATACAATATAGTTTATGTATTTGAGATTGAAATTTTATTTTTAATTGGTTATTGAATTGTTATTTTTATTGCAAAGGTCAACTTTTACATTGCAAAACTCAAGTAACCAGGTTAAAATAGTAAAAGTGAAATACTTCTCCAGAGTTAGCTATTAACAGATGTGTGTTCTTATAAATTGCTATACATCTGTGCGTGAGATTCTGCCTATCTATCTATCGTCTATCTACCTATCATTAGCATAAATGAGATCATGCTTGTTTTTAGTTATTTTTGCCTAATTTATTGTGGCCATTGCTCTCACTCTTTCTCCTTCATTTTCTTGACAGGATACTAGTATTAGATTACATGACTGTATCACAACAATTTACCCAATTTCTGAAGATGAACATTTGATTGTTTTCACCTTTTCAATTACAAAAATGATTTTCATAAACAGTTACATGCATTGATATATGTGTGTGTGTGTGTGTGTAAGTTTTATACAGGGTAAATCCATACCTTTGGCAGTACTGAATCAATTTTGATTGAAACATTATCTACTTGCTCTGTAGTTCTTTATGTGAATTTTCACTCTTTGTTGGCATTTTAGATTATAAATAAATCTATTCCCATCAGTTCTTATCCAAAGGATTAAATATCCCATAAAATATAATAAAATAAGTGGTATTTCTATAGCACTTTTGTGCCTAGAGATGTTCTTACACATTACTAATAGTGTGTATTTAGATCCAAATAAAAATACTCTGCCAGAAAGAGGAAAATTTCCTCATTTTTTTCTTTTTTCTTTTGACAGAGAAGGAAACCAAGTCTTCTCAAATGAAATAAAGTTCTGAGCATTAATCCATAGTGGTGTTTCCATCCTACTACCTCAAATACAAATGCATACCATGGGTTGCTCACATTTCTTCTGCTCTCTTATGTGGTACCACTGAAACCTTCTGTGAATCACTGTCTCAAAGCCGCTCTATCCATATAGACTCAGAATGAGTATTATAAAAGAAAAAAAATGAATAAAGCTAGTTTTACAGGTCAACTTTCAGAAGGTAAGAACTGATCTGTGAACAGTGGATAACGAAACCTCATGCACATGGCCATTTTAGTTTTTTTAAGTAAAATATGATTCTTTCTATTTAAATTATCCATTACCACATGAGGGGATTGGATAACAGACTTTATAATGAATGTATCTAATTAAAGCAACTTTGCTTTCAATCAGAAGGAATCAGAAACAGTGTGAGGTGCCTGTTGCCATGTTTAGAATCTGTGCTAAATATGCTAAAGAACCCAAGGGACAGAGCAGAGTGGTTTTCCTAAATACATCCCTTCTTGGCACCAATGGAGAGACTCACAATGACTGGAGCCTGTCCAAGTTTAAGTTTGTTACCCCACTGTAATTGCTAGTACTTCCTCCTTCACTCTTAAAGGTACCCTTGTTTGGATGGTAACATGTAGATCACCCTCCCATCTTTCCTGGCTTTTCTGTCCCTCATATGTCTTGTGATGGTGATATCAAATAGCCTCTTGGGAAAACAGAATATCATCTAAAGATCCGAACATGGGGAGTTGTGGAGAGTAGATACGCTAACTTTTGGAATACATAACAGACCATGTCCAGGACATCTTATATATGATTTCAAAGGGTTTCCTTAAAAGGGGTACCTTGAAATATTCTGGGACAATTTTCAGCGAAGGGGCTTTCTTTGTGCCACTCTGAGGTAAAGCCATCTGTGTTTGTATTTGTAAGGGCAAGAAGG
Source organism: Eumetopias jubatus (assembly GCF_037043125.1). Lineage (NCBI taxonomy): Eukaryota > Metazoa > Chordata > Mammalia > Carnivora > Otariidae > Eumetopias > Eumetopias jubatus. Next base: position 111,623,267 of record NW_028274819.1, read on the forward strand.
AGAGGATTTGAAAATGCTATGCATGGTAGGCTGAATAGCAGATACCCATGGCCTGATCCACAGAAACCTTGAATGTAGTTACTGAAGCTCCCTGTGTTTAAGCTTCATCTGTAAAATGGGGATAAAAGCAGCTCCTCCGTCCTGAGGTTGTAATAAAGAATAAATGATTCATGTGTGTGTCTGAAGCCAGGCATGGAGCACAGAAGTGTTAGGGATGTGCTTTCTTAGGCTGGATTTAAAAAATAATATCAAACAATATATTTAATAATTCAACAAATTACAACTTTCCATTTTCCTAAACTCTGAAATTTTAATACTAGATGCTGTACAGCTTCAACTTAAATGGTATTTTTTTTCCAAAAAACCTTCTATCTTTCCGTGGCCCTCTTTAAATAATGTATTCCCCCCAAATTTAGTGTTACTATGTCTTCAGTGTTTGATGTTCCTTTAACACTTCTCAATATGGAAACTAACTTAATACAAAAACACTTATATCTATGTGCTACGGTGAGTGCTGTGAATTGTGCAAGACTGTTGAATCACAGATCTGTATTTCTGAAACAAATAACGCAACATATTTTAAGAAAAAAGAAAAAGAAGATAGCAGGAGAGGAAGAATGAAGGGGAGTAAGTCAGAGGGGGAGACGAACCAGGAGAGATGATGGACTCTGAAAAACAAACTGAGGTTTCTGGAGGGGAGGAGGGTGGGGGGATGGGTTAGCCTGGTGATGGGTATTGAGGAGGGCACGTTCTGCGTGGAGCACTGGGTGTTATACACAAACAATGAATCATGGACCAGTACACCAAAACAAATGATGTAATATATGGTGATTAACATAACAATAAAAAATTTAAAAAAAAAGAAAAAAAACACTTATATCTAGATTTAAGCAACTATAATTCCTTCAACTATAACATTTTCTATATTCATGTAGTAGAGGTGACAGTGGTTTGTTTTTTTTTTTTCTCCAAGGGTGAAAAATGGAAAGAAAAATAGTATTCTTCTTCATTAGAGATTACTCTCTCCTCTCCTTTGGTCTTAATACAGCAAATATCTGCTTTAGAGTGATATTATCAGATGAAATTAATGGTTAAAATAAAATGAGGTTGGTTTTCTTCACACCTAAATACCTATTTCAACACTTAGCAAGGCCACACAAATTATGGGTGTGAAACTGAAATAAGAGATTTGCAGAATTCAAATAAATATTCCTACAAAGTTTTAGGGAATGCTCATTTACTGAAGGTCACCTTCAAGACAGAGACTTTACTTAAACAAAAAAATGAACTTCAGAAATGAAATTATAGTACAATATAATTGGTGAATTGCTTACTCCTGCCCTGAGCTCAGTCAAATATTCCTAGCTCAGATCATAAGTCAGTAGGCTAATTTTCTCCTGGAACCTACTTCTTTGAGTTCAAAATCTATTTCTTGAAGGGAAGAATAAAAAGTCAGCTTCTACTTCCAATGTATCAGGTGTGCAAATGTCTAGTAAATGTGAGACAGCAGAATACACACAGAAACGCAAGGAAAAGTTAAAAGCAACACTGGCCCCCTATTCCTAACCAACCTAACTCCTCTGATCCACAAATTTTAATGTAGGAAAAAAACAAAGTCCACTCAACATTTTATCTGCTGACTGTTCCATGTGACATGCCTCTACACCTGCCATTCTTCACTGGCTTTGTGATATCTCAGCTCTTAACAATAGAAAGGATGGGGCGCCTGGGTGGCTCAGTCGTTAAGCGTCTGCCTTCGGCTCAGGTCAGGATCCCGGGGTCCTGGGATCAAGCCCTGCATCGGGCTCCCTGCTCGGCGGGAAGCCTGCTTCTCCCTCTCCCACTCCCCCTGCTTGTGTTCCCTCTCTCGCTGTGTCTCTCTCTGTCAAATAAATAAAATCTAAAAAAAAAAAGAAAGTATATTACTTGAATGTTATAGCTTTGTCTCAAGAACAAGGTGTGTTCTGGGAATACTGAAAACATTTCAATAAACATCATGGCTTAAATTTTGGGCAAAGGACACACTTAACAAAAAGAATAAGTAACATTGCATTTCACAAAACTGTTTAAGTATACTCCAGGCAAAAACATAATTTTCTGTATAATTTCTTACTATACAAAATAGTCCGTTCATATCAGTGCTTTCTGAAGACAATTTCGGGGGGGGCAGTTTTTTAATAAATAAAAAGAAAGGGCATGATATTTAGAGTTGTAGTCATTTGCCAGCAGAAAGCAGTAGCTTCTCCTGACTGATGCAATCACAACACCAAATGTTTTCTTATGTTTTTTCTATTCCTGAAAACACCGCAGTATGTACTATAAGCCTTAATGAAGGAACCAGAATTGGGAGTCCCTGGCCTCACCCAAAAATAAAGTATCAAAAATAAAACTTGTCAATTCAATTTTCTACTCCAGTGAAAAACGTGGAGGTCCTGACAGTAAATTAAACTCTTCCAATCAAATTGCTAGAAGATCGTTGGCTTTTTGAAATTCATGAATGTCTGTCTGCCCTTTCAGAGTGCCCACAATCTAAAGGTGTAATGCCAAAGGAATTTTAAGTGTTTCTTTTTTCATTATGGTAAACATTGTCAAAAAGGAAAACTATGGATAAATCAAGGACCCATTTGGGGTCATACTAAATGCCTCCGTTAAAATTTGCCTCTACTAAAATACAGCTGTGTTTAAAGTATATATATTTAGATGAACTTTTCAGAATACAAAAGAGTCTAATAAACTTTATGTAAATGAAACTTTTTCCTTTTAATTCCTTTGTCTTAGAAAAAACTGTTTTGGCAACAATAGGAAAAATGGATACATTAGACTATGACAAAACTTTTAAAAATTTGTGCATCAAAGTACACAACATCAGCAGAGTGCAAAGTACACAACATCAGCAGAGTGCAAAGTACACAACATCAGCAGAGTGCAAAGTACACAACATCAGCAGAGTGCAAAGGCAACCCATGGGATGGGAGAAAATATCTTCAAATCATATATCCAATAACAGATGAAGATCCGGAATATATAAGGAATTCCTATAACTCAATAACTCAAAAACCAATAATCCAATTTCAAAATGAGCAAAGAACTTGAATAGACATTTCTCCCCAAAAGATATACTAATGTCCAACAATCACATTAAAAGCTGCTCAACATCACTAATCATTGGGAAAATGCAAAGCAAAACCACAGTGAGATACCACTCCATACCCACTAGGATAGCTACCATCAAAAACAAAAAATAAGTGTTGTCAAGGATGAAGAGAAATTGGAATCCTTGTTGCACTTGTGGTGGGAATGTAAAATAGCACAGAAACTATGAGAAACAGTATGGAGGTTCCTCAAAAAACTAAAAAGAGAATTACCACATGACCCAGCAATTCCACTGCTGGGCATACACCCTAAAGAACTGAAAGCAAAGACTCATGTGGCTATTTGTACACTCGTGTTTATAGGAGCATCATGCACAATAGCCCAAAAGTAGAAGCAACCCATGTGTTCATTGACAGATGCAGGATAAACAAAATGCAGTGCATACATACAATGGCATATTATCCAGGCTTAAAAAAGAGTGAAAGTCTGACACATGGTACAACATGGATGAACCTTAAAGATCTTATGCTAAATGAAGTAAGCTTGTCACAAAAGGATAAATACTGTATGATTCCACTTACATGAGGTACCTAGAGTAACTAAATTCATAGAAATAGAAATGGGTTGCCAGGGGCTGGTAGAAAAGAGAAGAGGGGAGTTATTGTTTAATAGGTTCATAGTTTTGGAGCACCTGGGTGGTTCCGTTAGTTCAGCGTCTTACCCTTGATTTCGGTTCAGGTCATAATCTCAGGGTCCTGGGATCCAGCTCCATGTCAGGCTCTGTGCTCAGTGGGGAGTCTGCTTTAGATTCTCTCCCTCTCTCTATGCCCCTCCCCTTGCGCTCTCTCTCTCAAATGAATAAATAAATCTTTTAAAAAATAATAGGTTCATAGTTTCAGTTTTGCAAGATGAAAACAGTTCTGGAGATGCATGGTGATGAGAACTGCACAGTAATGTGAATGCAATTAATGCCACTGAATTGTATACTTAAGATGGTCGAAATGGTAAACTTTATGCTATGTACATTTTACCACAATTTTTAAAAATGTATAAAGCAATGCAAACATTCTATTTTCAGTCATAAGGAGGATTTGCCTATTTGGACCAATCTCCTGAATCAACAGAAAGTGTTGAAAGAAGATAAATTAATCATGTGAAAAGCATCACAGAATTCATATCATTAACTCTCCCTGTGAGAGGGTTATATGCAGTCCTGCTTTCTTGATGGCTGGAAAATCCATGTGACTTGCTGTGGTCAATGAAAATGGGCAGAAGTGGTGTCTTCAAAGCTATAGGAATGCCAGATCCTATATGGGACCCACTTTGCAAATCTGTATCCCAGGATGGAGCATACACATGAAGCAGGAGTGTAGCTCACCTGCAGATGGCATGTAGTATAAATGAGAAGCGACACATGGACATTTGGGTTCATCTATTACCTCAAGGGAAACTAGTAAAAATGGACTTGATGGCCTCAGTAGACACTGGGAATAGGATCCAAAATTCAGAGCCTGTGTGTACTATGGGAACTGTAATGAGACAACCTCTCCCCTTAAATCTCAGACTCCAAAGAGGAACAATCTCCTCACAAGGATAAATCAGACACACACTACCCAATCCGCAACTCCATCCACTGCAAGGAAAATTGCCTGACCATTGAGCAGAGCAAGACACACACACACACACACACACACACACAAGTCAGAAACCTGGCATTACTCATGTGGATTCAAAACCTTCTAGCTTACAGAGGTTCTAAATTGATAGTGCCCACTATATGCCTAGCAGAAGCAAAAACATATTATCTCTGGAGCAAACCACTTTGAATCTAAACCACAGAGAGGTCAACCATTAATTTTAAAAGGAAAATGATAAACTCATAAGAAAGCTAACTAAGCACACACAGAAAAAGGTGCCATGCTCAACAATTGGCAGAAAGAAGAGATTGCAGAAACAGACCCGGAAAGGCTTTAATACTAAAATGCATCCAAAATGCATATTACAACGTAAAAGGGGTTACTAAGTACAGCATTTTGAAAGGCAACTTAAAAGTATCCACAGAGAACAGAATTATGTTTTAAAAACTATATATGCACGTGTGTGTGTGTGTATTCACTTTTAATCAAGATGGAGAAACACATTAGATTTACATCCCTGTATTAAATAACTAAAAAAGAAAACGGAGTAAAATAAAACATCTACAATCATGGCACTCAAGACACTGGGCATCACGCAAGGAAGGACGGTGGTCCCTGTGGGCACAATCAAACGGGGTGACTGTGGTATCCGGAGAGTGTCCCCGTGAGCGCTCACGTGACTTCTGCTCAGCACATGTGTGTGAAGAGAAGAGCTGCAGTCAGAGAGAAAAAAACCACCCACCCAAAAGCAATGCAAATAGAATAATGACTGCAACTCACACAGAGCTGGGCATAGTCCCTGCTTCCAGCAGGCAGAATAGAAAATCACATAATTCAGAGAATATCAGCTACAATTACAAGAAGGGTATCACTTCAGTAATAGGGAAAAGTGAACCCCAGAGTAAACAGATTTTGTTCTACCAGAGGAATTTTAAAACCAAGACTCAAGAAAAGCAAACTCTTTACAACTACATCAACCATGTCCTAGAATAAAGTTCAAGAATACTTATAGGAGGGCGCCTGGGGGGCTCAGTTGGTGAAGCATCTGCCTTCAGCTCAGGTCATGATCTCAGGGTCCTGGGAGCAAGCCCCGAGTTGGGCTCTCGGCTCAGCAGCGAGTCTGCTTCCCCCTCTCATTCTCCCTTTGTTCTCTCTCTCAAATAAGTACATAAAATCTTTAAAAAAAAAAATGCTTATGGGAATATAACAACTCCAGCACATAATCAGGTAAAAGTAATGACATCTGGCATTCAGTAAAAACTTACCAGGAAGACAAAGATGTGGGAAAATACAGCCCACAGAGAAGAGAAAAATGGCAGATGGCATAGAATTAGTACACAAGGACATTGAGACCATTATTATGACTGTATTCTTTATGTTCAGGAAGCTAGAGGAAATATTAAATATGCTAATTAAACACAGAAGGAATAAAAAGCCCTAAATTAAACTTCTAGTGATGAAAGCTATAATGTCTGAAATGAAAAAAAAAAAAAAAAGCTGGTAGTATTAAAAATAGGGATTTAAAAAGCTTTTTTTAAAAGGAGCAGAATCTCATAAACCTTTAGACAACTTCAAGTAGACAAATATGTTTATAATTGGAATCCCTTAAGGATTGGTAGTGCAGGGTAAGGAGAGGAGACAAAAAATATTTGAAGAAATAATGGCCATTTTTCTCTAAATTTGAACAAAATTATAAACTCACAGGTCCAAGAAACTCAATAGACCCTAGCACAAGAAATATAAAGAAAGCAACACCAAGGCACATGATAATTACATTGCCTAAAGCCAGGGTTAAAGAGAATATCTGAAAAACATCCAGAGAAAGAAGACACATTACATAGAGAGAAGCAAGAATAAGGTTGAAAGCAGGTTGTTCATCCAAAACAATACAACCTTATAAATGCTGAAATGATATTTGAAAGCACTGAAAGAAAAAAAAGTCAACATATAATTCTGTACTGTTTGAAATATCTTTCAAAAGAAAAGCAAAATAAATTTTCAGACATACAGCAGCTGAGAAAATTCATCACACTGCAGACACTCATGACTATTAAAGGACATCCTCAGGTTGAGAAAAATAATACAAAATGGAAATTTGAATTTACATGAAAAAATAAAGCACACCAGAAATGGTAACTACATAGGTAAACATAAAATATATTTCTTACTATTTAAATCTCCTTAAAATGTAGTTGCTTTTAAAGCAAAACTAATAATAAAGTATTGTGGAGTCTGTAATACACATAAAAATTAAAATATATGACAACAATAGCACAAAGGCCAGAAAAGGAAAAATTAAAGTACAGTGTTACAAGGATTGCATAGTATATGGAAAATAGTATGATATCACACGAAGGCAGACTGTGATAAATTAAAGATATATTCTGTAAATCTTCAAGCAACCACTAAAATACACAACAAAGAGTTGTACTCAAGGAATGTAAAGAAGAAGAAAAATAGAACAAATAAGACACATACAAAAGAATAGGAAGATTGTGTTTTAAATACAACTGTGTCAATAATCATGTTAAATATAAACAGTATAAACAGACTAATTGAAAGACTGAGATTGTTACACTAGTTTTAAAAAAGCAAGAATTTATTCTATGAGGCTGCAAGAAATCCACTTTAAATATAAAGACATAAATGGGTTAAAAGTAAAATGAAGGAAAAGGATATATCAGGCTGACATTAATAAAAAATAAAGCCAGAGTGTTTATATTAATATCAAATACAATAGATCATAGTTCAAAGAATATTTGTATGGATCAATATTTTTATTTCATAGCGATGAAGGGGTAAATTCATCAAGAGAAAGTAACAATTCTAAATGCTTATGGACCTAATAACACAGCTATATTAAAATTAAACTGATAGAAGTGCATGGGTATGAAGAGATAGCCACAATTATAATTCAAAGTTTCAACAACCTCTCTGAGTAATTGATACAACAAGTGGACAGAAGACTTGAATAACCCTGTCAGTCAAGTGAATCTCACTGATATTTATAAAACACTCCACCTAGCAACAGCAGAATATAGGTTATTTTCATGTGCTCACTGAGCATACTGTGGCCCATAACACAACTCTCAATAAATTTGTAAGGACCTAGGTCATACAAACTGTGTTCTCTGACCATAATGGAATCATATTTAAAACTGATAACTGAAGCATCTTTCGGAAAATTCCCAAGTATCTGTAAGGTAAGTAACACCCTTCTAGTAGAAAAGAAATCAAAGGAGGAGTTAGAAAGTATTTTTTACTTAAAGAACATAAAAACACAACATATTAAAATTTGTGGGATGCTGCTAAAGCAGTCTTGAAAGAGATATTTACAGCAATAAACATCTACACCATAAAAAAGGAAAATTGTTGACTAAATGACTGCAGCTTTCACCTTATGAAACTAGAAAAAGAGCTTACTACACCTAGATTAAGAACAAATAAAATAATAAAGCCCAGAGTAGAAATCAATGAACTGGAAAACTGAAAAACAACAGAAAAATCAGTGATGTAAAATATGTTTTTTTGAGAAGATAATTAAAATTGATAAACTTCTAGGCAGGAAAAAAAAAGGAGAAAAGATATAAATTACCAATGTCAAGAATGAAATAAAAACTGATGGAACCACAAGGGACATGAGCATACCCACAATTGTAACTAGGTACTTCAATACCACATTCCCAGCAATTGATAGAATTGGCAGACAGAAAATCAGTAAGTATACAGAGGACATCACTACGTATGCAACATGATTTTTTAAAAAAATTCAGGGACTGTTACGGACAACTGAATTCCAATAAATTTGGCCAATTAGATGAAATGGACATATTTCTTGGATAAAGTTTACTTAAGAAGAAGTAGAAACCTGAATAGTTCTATTAAAGAAATTGAATTGGTAATTGGTAATCTTCATAGAAAAAAAGCCTCCTGCCTCAGATAGGTTTACTGAGAATTCTAGCAAACATTTAAGTGAGAAATATTACCAATTATTACAAACTTTTGGAAAAACAAAGAAGGAATGTTTGCCAACTCTATGAGACCAATATTACTCTGTCACAAAAAAAACAGACAAAGACATTCAAAGAAAAAAAATAAACCACTATAGATCAATATTCCCCATGAATACAAATTAAAATATTTTAAAATTGAAACCAGTACGATCTAATAGCACATGCAAAAATAATATATATCATTTCAAAGTAGGGTTTATGCCAGAAATCAAGGATGGTTTAACATTTGAAATGCAATCAATGTTAACTCAATAAATTAATAGATTCAAAATAGGCAAACACAGGATAATCTTCATAGATGCAGAAGTCATTTGAAAAATAGTCAACATCCATTCCTGATAAAAATTCTCCGAAAACTCCAGGTATGCAAGAACTTCCTCAATTTGACAAAGAGAATCTATAAAAATCTAAAACTAATATAATACTTAATAGTGAAAGACCAGATGTTTTCCTCCAAAGGTCAGGAACAAGACAGGGACATTTACTCTCATCATTTCTATTCAATATTGTCCTGGAGGTTCTTTCAAGTACAACAAAAGACAGCAGAAAGAAATAATTTGGGTGTAGATCAGAAAAGAAAAAGTAAAACTTGTTATTCATAGATGATATAATTGTCTACTTGGAAAATCCTGTAGAATCAACTAAAATGTCACTAGAACTAATAAATGAGTTGAACAAGTTTACATGATACAAAATCAATATCCACAAATCCGTTGTATTTCTATATACCAACAATGAATAACCAAAATTGAAATTAAAAGTACCTTTCATAATAGCCTCAAAAATATGAAATATTTGGGGATAAAGCTGACATAATGGAAGACTTGTACATTGAACACTACAAGTCACAAATAATAGTGACAAAAGCTTAACATACTTCTCTTAGTAACAAATAAAAGTTGATATGAAATAAGTAATAAGGATGCAAGTCAGAATGGCTAAAATTAACAAGTCAGGGAATGACAGATGTTGGCGGGGATGCGGAGAAAGGGGAACCCTCCTACCCTGTTGGTGGGAATGCAAGCTGGTGCAGCCACTCTGGAAAACAGTATGGAGGTTCCTCAAACAGTTGAAAATAGAGCTACCCTACGACCCAGCAATTGCACTACTGGGTATTTACCCCAAAGATACAAATGTAGGGATCCAAAGGGGTACGTGCACCCCAATGTTTATAGCAGCAATGTCAGCAATAGCCAAACTGTGGAAAGAGCCAAGATGTCCATCGACAGATGAATAAAAATAAAGAAGATGTGGTATATATACACAATGGAATATTATGCAGCCATCAAAAGGAATGAGATCTTGCCATTTGCAATGACGTGGATGGAACTGGAGGGTGTTATGCTGAGTGAAATAAGTCAATCAGAGGAAGACATGTATCATATGACCTCACTGATATGAGGAATTCTTAATCTCAGGAAACAAACTGAGGGTTGCTGGAGTGGTGGGGGGTGGGAGGGATGGGGTGGCTGGGTGATAGACATTGGGGAGGGTATGTGCTACGGTGAGCGCTGTGAATTGTGCAAGACTGTTGAATCACGGATCTGTACCTCTGAAACAAATAATGAAATATATGTTAAAAAAAAAAGAAGAAGAAGATAGCAGGAGGGGAAGAATGAAGGGGAGTAAATCGGAGGGGGAGACGAACCATGAGAGATGACGGACTCTGAAAAACAAACTGAGGGTTCTAGAGGGGAGGGGGTGGGGGGATGGGTTAGCCTGGTGATGGGTATTAAAGAGGGCACATTCTGCATGGAGCACTGGGTGTTATGCACAAACAATGAATCATGGAACACTACATCCAAAACTAATGATGTAATGTATGGTGATTAACATAACAATAAAAATTTAAAGGAATAAAGTAATCAGGATGCAGATTTAAACCACACAATTAATAAATTTGACAACATATGGTCATGCATAGAACATTGTACCCAAAAAGGCAGAACAGACATTCTCTACAAGTACACACAGAATATTTAAAAATATAGTAGTTCAGCCAGGAGCAAGATGGCGGAGGAGTAGGAGACCTGGATTTCGTCTGGTCTCAGGAATTCAGCTGAATGGGGATCAAACCATTCTGAACACCTACGAACTCAAAGGAGATCGAAGAGGTGAGTAGCAACAACTCTCTGAACAGAGAAGCGACCACTTACTGGAAGGTAGGACGTGCGGACAAGTGAATCCGAGGCGATCTTCGGGAGGATAGACGGCGGGGGAGGGGCCTCCGTCGGCCGCTTCTGGCAAGTGCTAGAGCCGCGGAGCACAAAATCGGACCTTTTAGAAGTCGGCTCCGCGGAGGGACGTCGCTGCAGTGGCTGAGCGGGGGGTGGAACCCTCGCGGGACAGTGTGGTCTCAGGACCCTCGGGGTCACAGAGAGACCGGGGGAGCCTGAGTGCGCCAGAGCTCCCAGGGATCGGAGCGGGGAAGCCGGCTGCAGAGACGGAGCCGAGGCGCGGGCTCTCAGCTCGGGGTGGCCATAAACTGTGATCCGCGGCCCAGTCGGGCCACTGCTCCTCCAGCAGGGACCCAACAAGCGGCAGATCCAGGGAGACTCCCCTTCCTCCCCCGGGAGGAGCGGCGCGGGAGCGCACCGCAGGGATCTGCTGGGTTTGGAGACTCCACACGGGGTCGGGTGCCAGAGATAGAAACGCTCGGTCACAGGCCGGGTGAGCACGGAGTGCGGCCGGAGACCGGGGACACGGGAGTGACTGCTTTTCTCTGGGGGCGCACTGAGGAGCGGGGCCCCGAGTTCTCAGCTCCTCCGGGTGGAGATTGGGAGACCGCCATTTTCACCCTGGTCCTCCAAAGCTGTACCGAGAGCTTGCAGGGAACAAAAGCTCCTGAGAGCAAACCCGAGCAGCTTGCGTAGCCCGGACCGACAAGGGCGGGGCAATTCAGCCTCCGGCAAAGACATTTGGGAACCACGGCAACAGGCCCCTCCCCCAGAAGATCAGCAAGACCAGCCAGCCAGCCAAGACCAAGTTTACCGATCACAGAACGGCAGAACACCAGCGCTAGGGGAATACTGCACATAGAATTCATGGTTTTTTTGTCCTTGATTCTTTAGTCTTTCAAAGTTAATTTCTTTAATTTTCTTTTTTTTCTTTTTCTTTTCTTTTTAATTTTTCTCTTTTCCTTTTTCAATCAACATCTTACCAATCCCTTTTTTAAAAATCTTTTTTATTTTTCATTTTTAGAGTCATATTCTATCCCTTTATAGAAGTTAACCTTATTTTTGGTATATATATATATTTATATATATGTGTGTGTGCTATTCTCTCTTTAAAATTTTGGGATACACTTTCTTCTAACAGACCAAAATATACCCTAAATCTCTAGTTTATGGCTTTGTTCTATTCTCCTGCCTGATCACATTCTCTCCCCATATTTTTTTAATTTCTCTTCTTTCTTTTTTCAACCAACTCCTTATCAATTCCTTTTATAAAATCTTTTATAATTTTCATCTTTACAGTCATATTCCATCCCTTCATCATATTTACCCTTATTTTTGTACATATATAAGCTTTTCTTTCTTTAAAAATTTTGGGAGGCAATTTCTTCTAACAGACCAAAATACGTCCAAAATCTAGTGTGTGGCACTGATCTATTCACCAGCCCAGTCATATTTGGTCATATTCTTTTTTGTTTTTATCTTTTTCTTTTTCTTTTTTTTTTTGTCTTTTTTCTTTCTTTCCCTTTCTTTTCCCCCAGTTTCAGGTCTCTTCTGATTTGTTTAGTGTATATTTTTGTAGGGTTGTTGTTACCCTGTTAGCATTTTGTTCTGTCACTCATCTATTCTCCTCTGGACAAAATGACAAGATGGAAAAAATCACCTCCAAAAAAAAGAACAAGAGGCAGTATCGACTGCCAGGGACCTAATCAATATGGACATTAGTAAGATGTTGGAACTAGAGTTCAGAATGACAATTATAAAGATAATAGCTAGGCTTCAAAAAAGCATGGAAGATATTAGAGAAACCCTTTCTGGAGAAATAAAAGAACTAAAATCAACCAAGTTGAAATCAAAAAGCCTATTAATGAGATGCAATAAAAAATGGAGGCTCTACAAGATGTCCATTGACAGATGAATGGATAAAGAAGTTGTGGTATATATATACAATGGAATATTATGCAGCCATCAGAACGAATGAGATCTTGCCATTTGCAACGATGTGGATGGAACTGGAGGGTGTTATGCTGAGCAAAATAAGTCAATCAGAGAAAGACATGTATCATATGACCTCACTGATATGAGGAATTCTTAATCTCAGGAAACAAACTGAGGGTTGCTGGAGTGGTGGGGGGTGGGAGGGATGGGGTGGCTGGGTGATAGACATTGGGGAGGGTATGTGCTATGGTGAGCACTGTGAATTGTTCAAGACTGTTGAATCACAGACCTATACCTCTAAAACAAATAATGCAATATATGTTAAGAAAATAAAAGAAGAAGATAGCAGGAGGGGAAGAATGAAGGGGGGGAATCGGAGGGGGAGACAAACTATGAGAGACGATGGATTCTGAAAAACAAACTGAGGGTTCTAGAGGGGAGGGGGGGTGGGAGATGAGTTAGCCTGGTGACGGGTATTAGAGGGCACGTTTTGCATGGAGCACGGGGTGTTATACACAAACAATGAATCATGGAACATTACATCCAAAACTAATGATCTAATGTATGGTGATTAACGTAACAATAAAAATTTTAAAAAATGGGGCACTAACTGCTAGGATAAATGAGGCAGAAGAGAGAATCAGCGATATAGAAGACCAAATGATGTTAAATAAAGAAGCTGAGAAAAAGAGAGATAAACAACTACTGGATCAGAAGGGCAGAATTCAAGAGATAAGTGACACCAAAAGATGAAACAACATTGGAATAATTGGGATCCCAGAAGAAGAAGAAAGAGAGAGAGGGGCAGAAGGTATATAGGAGCAAATTATAGCAGAGAACTCCCCTAATTTGGGGAAGGAAACAGGCATCCAAATCAAGGAGGCACAGAGAACCCCTCTCAAATCGATAAAAATAGGTCAACACCCTGACATCTAATAGTAAAAGTTATGAGTCTCAGAAACAAAGAGAAAATCCTGAAAGCAGCTCGGGAGAAGAGATCTGTGACCTACAATGGTAGAAACATTAGATTGGCAACAGACCTATCCACAGAGACCTGGCAGGCCAGAAAGGACTGGCATGATATATTCAGAACACTAATTGAGAAAAATATGCAGCCAAGAATACTATATCCAGCTAGGCTGTCATCAAATATAGAAGGAGAGATAAAAAGCTTCCAGGACAAACAAAAACTAAAGGAATTTGCAAACACAAAACCAGCCCTCCAAGAAACATTGAAAGGGATTCTCTAAGCAAAGGAAGAGCCTAAAAGTAACATAGACGAGAAAGGAACACAGACAATATAGAGTAACAGTCCCCTTACAGGCAATACAATGGCACTAAATTCATATCTTTCAGTAGTTACCCTGAATGTAAATTGGGCTCAATGCCCCAATCAGAAGACACAGGCTATCAGATTGGATACAAAAAAACAAGACCAATCGATATGCTGTGTGCAACAGACTCATTTTAGACCCAAAGACACCCCCAGATTGAAAGTGAGGGGGTGGAAAACCATTTACCATGCTCATGGACACCAAAAGAAACCTGGGGTGGCAATCCTTATATCAGACAAATTCGATTTTAAACCAAAGACTATACTAAGAGATGAGGAAGGACACTATATCCTACTTAAAGGGTCTATCCAACAAGAAGACCTAACAATTGCAAATATCGATGCCCCTAACATGGGAGCAGCCAACTATATAAGCCAATTAATAACAAAAGCAAAGAAACACATTGACAACAATACAATAATAGTGGGGAACTTTTACACCCCCTCACTGAAATGGACAGATCATCTAAGCAAAAGATCAACAAGGAAATAAAGACTTTAAATGACACACTGGACCAAATGGACTTCACAGATATATTCAGAACATTCCATCCCAAAGCAACGGAATACACATTCTTCTCTAGTGCCCATGGAACATTCTTCAGAATAGATCACATCCTAGGTCACAAATCAGGTCTCAACTGGTACCAAAAGACTGGGATCATTCCCTGCATATTTTCAGACCACAGTGCTTTGAAACTAGAACTCAATCACAAGAGGAAAGTTGGAAAGAACTCAAATACATGGAGGCTAAAGAGCATCCTACTAAAGAATGAATGGGTCAACCAGGAAATTAAAGAAGAAATTAAAAAATTCATGGAAACAAATGAAAACAAAAACACAACTGTTCAAAATCTTTGGGATACAGCAAAGGCAGTCCTAAGAGGAAAGTATATAGCAATACAGGCCTTTCTCAAGAAACAAGAAAGGTCTCAAATACACAACCTAACCCTACACCTAAAGGAGCTGGAAAGAGAACAGCAAATAAAACCTAAACCCAGCAGGAGAAGAGAAATAATAAAGATAAGAGCAGAAATCAATGAATTAGAAACCAAAAGAACAGTAGAACAAATCAATGAAACAAGGAGCTGGTTCTTGGAAAGAATTAACAAGATTGATAAACCCCTGGCCAGACTTATCAAAAAGAAAAGAGAAATGACCCAAATCAACAAAATCATGAATGAAAGAGAGATCACAAACAACACCAAAGAAATACAAACAATTATAAGAACATATCATGAGCAACTATATGCCAGCAAATTAGATAACCTGGAAGAAATGGGTGCATTCCTAGAGATGTCTCAACTACCAAAACTGAACCAGGAAGAAATAGAAAACCTGAACAGACTGTTACCTTGATCCCAAACCAGACAAAGATCCCATCAAAAAGGAGAATTACAGACCAATATCCGTGAAGAACATGGATGCAAAAATTCTCACCAAAATATTAGCCAATAGGATCCAACAGTACATTAAAAGGATTATTCACCATGACCACGTGGGATTTATTCCTGGGCTGCAAGGTCGGTTCAACATCCGCAAATCAATCAACTTGATACAATACATTAATAAAAGAAAGAACAAGAATCATATGATCTTCACAATAGATGCAGAAAAAGCATTTGACAAAGTACAGCATCCTTTCTTGATTAAAACTCTTCAGAGTATAGGGATAGAGGGTACATACCTCAATATCATAAAAGCCACCTATGAAAAACCCACAGCGAATATCATTCTCAATGGCGAAAAACTGAGAGCTTTCCCTCTAAGGTCAGGAATGCGGCAGGGATGTCCACTATCACCAGTGCTATTCAACATAGTATTAGAAGTTCTAGCCACAACAATCAGACAACAAAAAGAAATAAAATGCGTCCGAATCAGCAAAGAAGTCAAACTCACTCTTTGCTGATGATATGATTTATGTGGAAAACCCAAAAGACTCCACCCCAAAACTGCTAGAACTCATCCAGGAATTCAGTAAAGTGGCAGGATATAAAATCAGTGCACAGAAATCAGTGGCATTTCTATACACGAACAACAAGACAGAAGAAAGAGAAATTAAGGAGTTGATCCTATTTACAATTGCACCCAAAACCATAAGATACCTAGGAATAAATCTAACCAAAAAGGCAAAGGATCTGTACTCAGAAAACTATAAAATACTCCTGAAAGAAATTGAGGAAGACACAAAGAAATGGAAAAATGTTCCATGGTCATGGATTGGAAGAACAAATATTGTGAAGGTGTCAATGCTACCTAGAACAATCCACACATTTAAAACAATCCTTATCGAAATACCATCAACTTTTTTCAAAGAAATGCAACAAATAATCCTAAAATTTGTATGGAACCAGGAAAACCCCAAATAGCCAGAGGAATGTTGAAAAAGAAAAGCAAAGCTGGGGGCATCACAATTCCGGACTTCCAGCTCTATTACAAAGCTGTCATCCTCAAGACAGTATGGTAGTGGCACAAAAACAGACACATCGATCAATGGAACAGAATACAAAGCCCAGAAATGGACCCTCAACTCTGTGGTCAACTAATCTTTGATGAAGCAAGAAAGAATGTCCAATGGAAAAAAGACAGTCTCTTCAACAAATGGTGTTGGGAAAATTGGACAGCCACATGCAGAAGAATGAAACTGGACCATTTGCTTAAACCACACACAAAAATAGACTCCAAATGGTTGAAAAACCTAAATGTGAGACAGGAGTCCGTCAAAATCCTAGAGGAGAACACAGGCAGCAACCTCTTGGAACTCAGCCGCAGCAACTTCTTCCTAGAAACATCACCAAAGGCAAGGGAAGCAAGGGCAAAAATGAACTATTGGGACGTCATCAAGATAAAAAGCTTTTGCACAGCAAAAGAAACAGTCAACAAAACCAAAAGACAACCGACAGAATGGGAGAAGATATTTGCAAATGACATACCCGATAAAGGGCTAGTATCCAAAATCTATAAAGAACTTATCAAACTCAACACCCAAAGAACAAATGATCCAATCAAGAAATGGTCAGAAGACACGAACAGACATTTTTCCAAAGGAGACATCCAAATGGCCAGCAGACACACGAAAAAGTGCTCAACATCGCTCGGCATCAGGGAAATCCAAATCCAAACCTCAATGAGATACCACCTCACACCCGTCAGAATGGCTAAAATTACCAAGTCAGGAAACGACAGATGTTGGCGGGGATGTGGAGAAAGGGGAACCCTCCTACACTGTTGGTGGGAATGCAAGCTGGTGCAGCCACTCTGGAAAACAGTATGGAGTTTCCTCAAAATTTGAAAATAGAGCTACCTTAAGACCCAGCAATTGCACTACTGGGTATTTACGCCAAAGTTACAAATGTAGGGATCCGAAGGTACATGCACCCTGATGTTCATAGCAGCAATGTCCACAATAGCCAAACTATGGAAAGAACCAAGATGTCCAATGACGGATGAATGGATAAAGAAGAGGTGGTGTATATATATACAATGGAATATTATGCAGCCATCAAAGGGAATGAAATCTTGCCATTTGCAATGAAATAAGTCAATCAGAGAAAGACATGTATCCTATGACCTCACTGATATGAGGAATTCTTAATCTCAGGAAACAAACTGAGGGTTGCTGGAGTGGTGGGGGTGGGAGGGATGGGGTGGCTGGGTGATAGACATTGGGGAGGGTATGTGCTACGGTGAGCGCTGTGAATTGTTCAAGACTGTTGAATCACAGACCTGCACCTCTGAAACAAATAATACATTATATGTTAAAAAAAATAAAATAAAATAAAATAGTAGGAAGGGGAAAATGAAGGGGGGAATTCGGAGGGGGAGACGAACCATGAGAGACTATGGACTCTGAGAAACAAACTGAGGGTTCTAGGGGGGAGGAGGGTGGGGGGTGGGTTAGCCCGGTGATGGGTATTAAAAAGGGCACATTTTGAATGGAGCACTGGGTGTTATACACAAACAATGAATCTTGGAACACTTTGTCAAAAACTAAAGATGTATGGTGATTAACATAACATAAAAAAATTTAAAAAAATGAAATCCAAAAAAAAAGATGCTCAACATCACTAATCATGAAAGAAATGCAACAAAAATTAAAATGAAATATAATCCCACACTCATTAATACAGTTACTATGAAAAAAAAAAGAAAAGTATTGAAGAGCATGAGTGTAAATTAGAACTCTTGTGCACTGCTGGTAGGGTTTTAAAATGGTACCATCACTAAGGAAAACAGTATGAACATTCTTCAAAAGAAATTAAAAATAGAACTATCACATGATCGTGCAATGCCACCTCTGAATACATACCCCATAGAATTGGAATCAGGGTCTTAAAGCGATACTTGTCCACCCATGTTCACAGCAGCGGTACTCACTATAGCCAACCGATGGAAGCAATCTAAATATCCATCAACAGTTGAATAAATAAAATGTGGTATATACATATAATAAAATATTATTCTGACTTAAAAAGAAAAAAACATATAGTAGTTCATATGCTAGTCAGTAAAACAAGAGTCAACACATTTAAATGAATTGAAACCCATTCTGAGGATATGCTTTTAACTATAGTACAACTGAGCTAGAAATTGAGTAACAGAAATGTAACTAAAGGAACTCACAAATAATCTGTGGGTCAAAGAAGTAATGATAATAGAAATCAGAAAATATATTGAAATGCTAATGAAGATATTACACAACAAACTATTATTTCTTCCCCACCGATCTTTCCATCTTGTGTTTCTTTAACTGCTACTAGGTAGTGTTTAGAACATACTACTTTATATCCCTTTGTGCTTTAGAACTTCATTCTGGGAGAATTCCTTTAGCCCAATCACAGAGCTCAAAAATTCACTCTTAAACTGTGTCCATTCTGCATGAGCATAAATCCACCAGTTTTTAAAAATACTGTTGATCATATTATTCCCAATTCTTGCTATTTTTTTCATCACTTCCTATTCTCATTTCATGGATGTTTACAGTTATTTGTTGTATTTGTGATACCTGAATGTGTTTGCCTTTCTAGCACACCAATTTTATTTTGAGTAGTCACCTCTCTCCCATATTACAGATTCTATCAGACTGTAAATCAAGTCCATGCCCTGTCCTAAACAAGGCATGGCCAGATGGTCTAAACTAGGCAAATCATACTCTCGCTCCTGTGACACAAATATTAATCAAAGGAAATCAAGGAGATAGAAATGTGTGGATCCTATTCATCTTCAGATGAAGGTGCCTCTCTGCAGAGTAATTCCCAGTGCTTGGTCCCTGCCTTTGTCCTTGTTGTGGTTCTTGTTCGATTTTTAATCCTAGATGTCTTCATATACTTCTGATAAATTTGTTTTTTAAATTTACCCCAGTTTTTTTCTGAGGTGTGACACTAAAGAGGTCTACTGAACACAATGGGTAGGTCTTCATTACACCCCTGAGGACAGCAAGTATTCTCACGGCTTTCCTGATGGTTCTAGTAACTGTTTCTCTGGTTGCTAGTTTTTCTAGTTGTTGTTGCTAGTTGTTGAACACCTCTGTTTCATGATACTCGTTTTCCTTAAGCATCTTAGGATTCCTCTTCTTTCAAGGATCAGTGTCTGTTTACTCATTGTAAACAGCCTGCTTCTCATTGCTGTGCAGAAGGGATGGAATTTGGAACTGGCAACCACATTGAGGCGGCCAGCTCCCCTTCCTCCTCTCAGGGCCTAGAACTATGCTCACTATTTCTGTTTGATGGGAGATCCCTCTGGAGCTCACCATTTGACTCAAGCACGGTTGTCCTCCAGTATTACCCTCTGCTCTGAAGGGAAGTCTTCAAGAAGTCACCCTGTAGCTCTCCCTTGGGCCCTCTCCTCTCCTTGGTGGTAATCTTTGTTTCTGCATGTGGCTCACCCTCTGAACTCCTTCTGGCCTTTTCTCAACAATTCACTGATTATCACTCAGTCACTTTCAGGCCATTTTCTGCTTGGTGTCTTTCAGGAATTTCTCATAGTATGGATAACTCTGTTTCTTATTTTTCCACATTAAGAAGGATTAACTCCTTTTAAAAAAACCTCGTCTATCATTTCTAGGAAGAGGTAAAAGATGTTCAGTCTGCAGAAATGAAGGACAGGTTGAAGCAGTTTAGATAAAGAGTCATAAAAGCCAATGAAACACTAAGTATACTGATCTGGAAAGATGTCTTGGGTAGATCTAGAAGCTTTGTGACCATCAGCATATAAATGGAAGTTAAACAATGGGAATGTTTAGAGAGATTATATAGAGAAAGGTGAATATGAGATATTGAACCTGAATATAATATTTCTTTTCTTTGGGGGGGGTGGGGGGAGGGGCAGAGGGAGAGAAAGAGAGAGAATCTCAGGCAGGCTCTACGTCCCGGCACAGAACCCAATGCAGGGCTTGATCTCGCAACCTGAGCCAAAATCAAGAATAGGATGCTTAATAGACTGCCCCACCCAGGCACCCCAAGAACCTGTATATACTATTTCATGTGTGGATGAAGGAAAAGATTAAAGAATCTGAGGGAAGAGTCTAAGAAAGAGTAGTTCCACACCATCTAATTTAAAAATGTTATTATCCTGTTCAACTTCCAGCCCCACTTCAGTATGCACCTATTAAAAGAAAATCCATTTATTTGTAAGATTCCCATACGCATCATCTGTCTGTAAACTACTTTTGCATTTTATATTTTCAGGCAATAGGGCTATTTGCAGAACCCAGAACAACAACATACTGCTTCACTGATTAGGTGGTCAGTAATGATGATAATGATGATCACAGTCATGATAGTGGAAAATTCTGAGCACATATTTTGACCAGTATTGCTAATTTGTTGCTCTCTGCCTGTATGTTACATCTGGAATCTGGATTTTCAGGAGTGAGTAGTTAATCAGGCTTGGATTTTATATTCAACACCAGAAGTATTTAAAGCTTTAGCTCAGATTGTTAAAGGCTGTTTTTCACAAATGACCCACACAGGTTCTTGCAGAACTAACAAAGCTTCTCCTGCTAACTTTATTTGGAAAGTTGTGTTTTGAGGAGCTCATTAATGAATACTGTCTAAAAGGTCTCCATGATATACACAGTGCATCATACGCATGGGCACTCAAAAATGATTTTGATTCAGAATATGAGGACAGTGAGGAGTAACCAGCATTTGCACTGATCTACATTGAAGGCTATCTTGAGAGTTCACTGTGTCTAATTGCTTCATTTTGTTGTTGCTACTCAGCTAACTAAAAAATCAACAGCTTCTCCTATTCTTCATATTATATTTTCCATGGCTATCTAGTTGTGTGACCTTAAACTTATCCTGCCTTACATGAAAGATATTCATTAATTGCCTGTTGTATACTCAATACTATGAGGCTCCTTGTAATACTGAAGTCGAATTTTTGTTCTGGTAGGTTTTTAGCTTCACTTCTCTTTGTCTCTCTTCTCTGTTTCAGTGGCATGAGAATCTCATTTGAAAAATAATTCAGGCAAAAATCTTAAAATTTAACCAGAGTAAAAATATTTCCACATCAACCTCTTTATCAGGACTTAGGGATGAACTACACAGACATTTTTGTCTGTATAAACATGGGTTTTAAATATAGGAAATTCCCAATACACAAGTGCATTGTGTTTCCCAAGTTTATTTATATGAGTGCTATTTTGAACTTGGAAGGCCCTTCTCACAGAAACAATGGTATGTATAATAATAACCCCTTGAGGTTGTCTGACATGTCATGGTTCTTAAAGTATCTCCACAACCATTTTTTTTTTTATCCATCTTGGAAGGAACCCCTTAGGAATTTATGTGAGTATTGTGGTTTCCTTTATATAAATGATCAAAACCAGGCTTAAAAGATTAAGAGGAAGTGAAATCACACTCCATAGGGTTAATGAGGTTAACACTGTCACCGGCAAGACCCCTACACATCCCCTGTCTTCACAGGAATGTTCACCTTATCTTTTGGAGGCAAATACCAAGAAGAGCTCCAGTGGCCTAGACCAGTCTGAGCTCAACCACCACACCACCAGCTCACACCCACAGGGAAAGATGCTGGAGTATCTGACAGTTACCTCTACCTCATTATAATGTTAAAGTCTCTGCCCAAGGAGATTTCATTAACATACAGTGCATATATAGGCACGTTTCCTAAGTACATATGTATGACTTTATGCCCACCTCTACATATGATGACTCCCCTTTCTGAATACTCATCCAAACCCCAAATAAAAGAAATGCACTCAGCCCCCACTTGGGGAGTCACAGCTTTGAAAACTATTCCCTGTGATCTTATTTGCTGCAAATAAAATTTCCTTTGTGTGACCACTCCACCCAGCGTCGTTTCTACCTGCAACTCACCAAGGAGTGAATTCACGTTAGTTTGGGTACAGAGGCTCCTTTCTTCTTCTGACACCAGAAGCCACTGTGTCTTCCCACACTGAACAATTTTCCAACTCTCCCAACACCCACTGGATGTTCTAGAAATCAATTATGACACTAACTATCTGGAATTAGCATAGACCCACAGTTTAAGGGCTCAGTCCTGTTAGTCTGCCCCACCCCTCTTCAGACCCCAGTGACACATTCCAAGTTGTCATCTGTCCTTGTGACTGGGGGGTCCCATTAACCCTCCTTAGTTTCAGTAATTTATTATAATGGTACATAGAACTCAGAGAAACATTTATGTTTACTGGTATCAGAAGGATACAGATAAAGACTTACACAAGGTGAAGTCCAGAAGGGTCCTGTCCCCATGAAATTGCGGTTTACCATCATCCTGGCACATGGATGTGCTCACCAACCCAGAAACCCTCTTAACTGCATAGTTTAGGGATTTTTACGAAGATTTCATCACATAGGCATGATTGACTGTGTACTCAATCTTCAGCCCTTCTCTTCTCCACAGAAGATGCAGGATGGGCCTGGAAGTTCCAAGCTCTAAACTTGGCTTGGTCTTTCTGGTGACCAGGCCCCATCCTGAAGTCAGCTCATTAACATACAAAAAGACACTCATCACTCTGGAGATTCCAAGGGTCTTAGGAGCTCTTGCGTCAGGAACCAGGGTCAAAGACCAAATATTAGAACAAAAGATGTTTTCAGCACCCCTATTACTCAGGAAATTACAAGCATTTTAGGATCTCTGTATCAGGAAACACAGACAGAGACTATTTCTTGTTATGTCACAAAATGTTGTGACTTGCCCAAGGTTAACGGGACCACTGAAGGGAGGAGTAATAGGCAGCACTGGAGTTAGGACTCGGGATTTGGGGCTGCTAGAGCAGTACTTCCCCCATATTGTGTTATCCCATAAATGTTGATTAAGTTACTTGGGATGGTCAGAGCCTTTTCAGCAAGTATTGCACATTTTCCTTGAATGGTGGTAGGAAATGCTGGAATGGTAGTAACTAAATTAAAACAGATCAAATAAGATTTTTGATATCTCTCCCTCCCCCCCTCCTTCCTTCTCCCTCTGATGTATAACCTGCTATGGGGAAATCAAACTGCCGTGTTGTAAGCAACCTTCCGGAGAGGCCAACGTAGAAGAAACAGGTCATCAGTCCCCCTGCGGACAGGAAGCCAAAATCTGCGAATAACTACATGAGTGGAACCCTCAGCCTCAATTGAATCTTAAGATGACTGGAGTCCTGGGCGCCTGGGTGGCTCAGTTGCTTAAGCGACTGCCTTCAGCTCGGGTCATGATCCTGGAGTCCCGGGATCGAGTCCCACATCGGGCTCCCTGCTCAGCAGGGAGTCTGCTTCTCCCTCTGACCCTCTTCCCTCTGGTGCTCTCTGTCTCTCATTCTCTCTCTCTCAAATAAATAAATAAAATCTTTTAAAAAATAAATAAATAAAAAATAAATAAAAAAGATGACTAGAGTCCTGACCTGCTTAATTCTCTGAAACGAAGTTAGTAGGTAACCCCATCAACATGCAAAATTTCAAAAATGCAAAAGAATGCTCTACATATAAAACAAAGGAGAAATAAAAGGGAATAATTTACTATAATAGATTGTGCATTTAAATATGTAAATGCTCTTGCATGACTACCCGTGAAGACATATTAAAGTAGCTGAATGCTTGAATCTATAGGTGACTTCAGAAGCAGATGACTGCAGTGGTGTGGCCTCCTCAAATTCTGAAAGTAGTATTTCCATTGGTGACATGATTTTCCAAAATAACAAACAACTCTTGGTATAATAAGGCAAAACACCACCTTCCCTTGAAATACAGAGACGTTACATCCCTGGAATACAGTTACAGCATTATATTGAGTTTCAAAAATTTTGCTTGTAGATTGGTTATTATCTATTAATTTCATTTCAGAATTGTAGAGCAGGCATAAAAGAGTAATTATTATAAAAAGAGGACATTAAGCCTAATAGGGCTGAGCAATGGTGTAGAGAATTATTATAAAAAGAGGACATTACATCTAATAGGGCTGAGTATGGGTCTAGAGAAAAACTTAAATGTAGTTAGAATGTTGAGGCAACTTGGTAGGAAATAAAAAATCACCTCAGCGATTCAGTGCTGAACATGGGGGAAATCCAGCTGTCTATAGCTCAGGGATTTGCTGGGCAACACTAATTGTTCTTCTTGATACAAACATTATACCCTACACCTTGTGAGACATCGATTCCCTATAACCTGTGACACTACAGCCCCAACGACTATCCCCCAACATCATTCTTTATGGCTTTGTAATTAGTCAAGCTCCACTTCATTTTGTAATAAATTTTCTTTCTGCATTCTGTCGCCCCATGTCAACCAGAAGATTTAGTAATCCATACTCAAGCTAGGAAAAAAGCTACATGATGTTAATCCTTGAGAAATTCTGGATGATTTCTAACGTGAGGGAATCACAGGCTGAGCACTGATTTTAGACCATCCTTGGAGGACAACAAAGCAATGTACTAGGCTTGGAGTCATAATGGAATTGGTTTTGATACAGCTATGTAGACTTCTGTCCTTTAATGTATGCATTACTCCTCATTCAATTTTTGCTCTTTGATATTTGACGGTGTATGGATATCACTGTCTGGTAACACTAAACATTATCAAAAAGTGAAGCTATATAAATGTCTTATGATAATCCTATAGGCATTAGCCACTTAAGAAACTGTAATCACCACAATAGTGATCACAACCTAACTAGAATGTGTGAAGAATTATATTATATTCACAGCAACAAAAAGACAGGAAGGCAGGAGATGAAGGAAAAGTGGGAAGGGAAGAAGACGCAGTATTTAATGCATGGAAATTGCTCTGAAAGGTTGATGACTCTGGTGGTTTTCCGACGGTCAATAGCACGAAGTAGCGAAAACCCTGGGATCATTTGCAGAAAAGCCTCCTGGTCTTCAGAACCATATTATATTGATGTAAAACGCCATAACCCAAGCCTGTAAAACCTACACCCTGTATTCAAAAGCAGAAAAATCAAAGCCATCTCTTATTACACACCATTGACTTTCCAGGATAATAACCCCTTGCATTCTTTTTTTGCTTTTAGGCTACTTTTCCTTGCCTGCAGCTCTTTTGGAAGATAAAAATATTGAACTTGCCTTTCCACCTTGTGCTGCTCCACATGCTCAGAGGTTATTAAGATTTTATTTTCACTCAATTTTCTTTGTAGTCAATGCAGTATTTGTGAAACTTCGTGAGCTCTTCATGTGGACTTGTGGTTGGGAATCTGGGCCCAGAATAAGTCTCAGCAGTTCCTTTGCCCATCCCAAGCCAAGCCCCTCCTTCAGCCTCCAGAATAATCAACATAAAATTCTCCTGAGGCCCTAACTCTTCCCTTGACAGTTCCATCAGATGATGGAGCCTCCCTCATTTAAAACACAGTAGTGAGGGCGCCTGGGTGGCTCAGATGGTTAAGCGTCTGCCTTCGGCTCAGGTCATGATCCCAGGGTCCTGGGATCGAGTCCCGCATCGGGCTCCCTGCTCCTTGGGAGCCTGCTTCTCCCTCTGCCTCTCTCTCTCTCTCTCTCTCTCTCTGTGTCTCTCATGAATAAATAAATAAAATCTTTAAAAAATAAATAAATAAGTAAAACACAGTAGTGAGTAAGAGTAAAGGTTCTCAACCTCCCTCTTGTAGCTCAAAGTGTGGCTGTAGTTCCATCCATCTTTACCATCTTCACTCCCATCACGGGAAAGGGGTTGCCTTGCTCTGCTCTAAGGTCAAGCCCTCTATCTGTACAATCTTACGTCTATTTACCACTACGTCCTATAGAGCTGTCCCTTGAATTATTCCCACTCTTATTTAATTTATCTCTCCCCAGTTTCTCTTACTTCTACACACATTCAAAATCTCCACCCCACCCCCAATCCTTCACTACAGCCTCCATTCGATCCTCTCTTATTTCTGTAATTTTCCATCACGATCTGTTTTTAAGAGCATAATATGTCATTGACTTCACTTAATCTCTTCAATCTACTCAAATTTGTTTTTGTTCTTGACAAGTGAAATGAAATTGCTCTAATACCGTCTTCTCCTGCTCACTTGCTTAAAACTGCTTTATTCACTAACACACTGCTAATGCTTTATACTTAGTAGATGCTCATATAAATTTGCTGAATCAATTAAGGATCAAATTATTCTCAAAATTCTTAGCAAAACATTCAAAGGCCTCAATAATCAGTCCCAAACATCTTTCTAGTTTCATCTCTTGCTATTTCACATGAGGTATGATTCGTTTCCATCAAATGGTGCATACTCTGAGCTCTGAGCCTGGTGTCTTCATTGATTTGTTCCTGGAAGAAATTTATCTTTCCCCCTGCCTATTAAATATTATGCAAGGCATTAGAAAACAGTGGTTAAAAGCCAAGCATAGGATGTCAGATCACCTAAATCCAAACTTTGCTTGTATTACACACCATCTGTTGTAACTATTGTTCTTACCTACATATTTTTCAAGGATCATTTAAAATGTCTTCCTTCATCATAATCACTGGGAGAGAAAAGAGCACTTCCCTCTTGGCCCCACCCAGCATTCCAGGAGCTTTGTCATCTTATGTCTTCATTACATTGGAAGTTCCTTTAACACTGGGACTGTGTCCCACTGACCCTGGTCTTCTCTACCCACCCCCCACCATAGCCTTGAAGCCAATGCTTTCTATTGTGCAATCATGTTAGTCTTCCTGAAAGGGGACATATTAAGCTCAGCTGGGTATTAGTCAAGTGAATAGAAGCTAGGGGCAAGATCCTGTCTAGAGATTGATAGAATTTTCT
Organism: Eumetopias jubatus; assembly: GCF_037043125.1. NCBI lineage: Eukaryota > Metazoa > Chordata > Mammalia > Carnivora > Otariidae > Eumetopias > Eumetopias jubatus. The sequence goes on from NW_028274819.1 coordinate 111,650,670, forward strand.
CCAGTCCTAGAGAGAAACAGAGAACAAGTGTAAGCCTTGATTTGGACCAAAGATCATACTTTGGAAAATCAAAATCATTCTTCAAGTGCATATTAGGATGGGTGGATTAGATGAAGCTAAGCATATACCCACCTCGAAGTGGGGTAGAAGTCTTAGAGTACTTCTTACCTGATAATACACACAGTGTGTGAGTAAATTCTAAAAATTCAAGTCACATGGTCTAAAAGGTTAATTGGAAGTCAAAAAAGATACAAGAGGGCACGGAATATAACATCTGGTTGCCATAGCTAATGGTTTATATTGAGAAGAGGCAAAGAAATAAGGCAAATATGAGTGAAAAGCCAGAGGGGTTACTGAGTGTGAAGTATTGATGTGAACATTAAAAATGTCTGTGTGCTGAACAATTAGAACAGTCCATGGTACACAGTGATATATAACAACAAAAACAGTCGTTATGATTATCCTGGTAGTCTGGGTCAGGACAGGGGTTAAGATCTAGGAGGCTGAACAGAGAGTGTATTTGAGAAGATGTTAATCAAAAATGCAAGCATTTAGTCCAAACAAGATTTCATATGAAGGCATCTGGGATGTGTAAAAAAAAAAAAAAGTTCCAAGAGAGGAAACCAGGTAAGAACAAAGACCAAAATGTCAAAGTTGAGCTTGAGAAGCAGAACCTAGAGAATTACCCTAAATTGCCTACCATGAAGCTGACTTGATTTTGTATGTGATTCTTGTGACTGTTGCCTGGGGTGTGTCTAGGAGCTGACCTAAATGTCTAAGATGAAATACATCCAGTGAAGATTCCCCAGCTGACAGGGTCCTAGGTCATGTTCTTTCATACATTTTTTTTTAAAAAAGGCTTATTTATTTATTTATTTTAGAGCATGCCCATGAGCATGGAGGGGATTAGCAGAGGAAGAGAGAGAATCTCAAGCAGACTCCCCACTGAGCACAGAGCCCAGTGTCGGGCTTGATCTCAAGACCCTGAGATCATGACCTGAGCCAAAATCAGGAGTCCAGATGCTCAAATGACTGAGCCACCCATGTGCCCCTCTTTTAATCTTGGGATTAAATCTTGTAAATTTAATCTTGGGAAATGCAATCCCCAAATTAGGGAACTGTGGAATCAAAAAGGCAAAAATTACAGCATTAGAGGGAGGGGGGTGGGTGTAAAGACAGTGAAGATTCCTACAGAGACTTGTCACTCTGACTTGAATAGTAGCAGAAGGAGATGGCTAGAGAGGATAGGAGCATGGCAAAAGAAAAGATTTGGTTTGAGAGTTGGAGCCCCAGCATGGCTAGCAGAAATTGGAAATTGTAGGGAGTACTAGAAGCACTGAGGTGAGTCTTGGTGCTGGCGGCCAGACGTGAGCTGGGAGCTCCTGCAATCCCAGGCCAGCTAGATGAGGGTCAGGGTTTTCTTTGAATTCTCTGTGGGGTCATCTGCTGTATCTCTCACCTGAAAGGCCATTTCAATTGTCCAGCAAGTGCAGTTGAGCGTTTGAGCGCTCTGGCTCTACGAGCCACCCTGGACTCTGAATCCCAGCTCTGCCCCCTTTTGACAGTGTGATATAAAAGAAGTTCGCTGGTATGATTTTGGAGAAATGGGTGGGGGTGGGGGTGTTGGACAGGATCTATTAATTATGCGACATTTGGGGGTTCTTCTAACTGAGACAACTCAGAGAAGGGGAGAGTTCCTTCTTCTCATTCCTGAAGTGACTGTCATCTTCTTGTCACTTCAGGAATATTATCAGATCTAGAAAGTTCTCAGGGTGATTCAGGCCAGAGGTGTCTGTGCAGTTTAAGGGGGCCGAAGCCAAGACTATGTAACAACTTTGATACATAATTGATTGAAAGACACCACTTGAAGAATCCAGAAAATAACTGCCAGAGAAATACGGAGTTAGCAGAAGTTCTATTCATGTTTATTTGACTTCATTTTTAACCAAGCTGGTGAAGGTCTAAGTAACATATGTATTATAAAGGCTAGTCATCATAACCCCAGCTTTATGGGGGCCCCTTGGATGGCTCTGTCTTTTAAGAGTCTGACTCTTGGTTTTGGCTCAGGTCATGATCTCAGGGTCATGGGATCGAGCCCCACGTCAGGCTCCCTTCTCAGCAAGGAGTCTGCTTGTTCCTCTTCCTCTGCTCCTCCCCCCTGCTCTTTTTCTCTCTCTCCCTCTTCTCTCTCTCAAATAAATGAATAAAATCTTTTTAAAAAAATCCAGCTTCATAAGTACATGTAATTTCACATATAATCTCAACTTTTATAGAAAATTAAGGATCAAGTAGTAAAAGAAACATGCCCAAGATCACAAAGCTATAGTAAAATAAAAGCATGGTTTTAGGCTGAATTTCATCTTTCCCTATATCACATTCTTTCCCTCACCTACTCACCTGTTCCTGGAGCTAGCAGATATATTTGGAGATAATAAAACTGCATTTCTTTGGAAATGTCCCATTTCTAAGCCAGCTCAGCCTCACCCAGCAGAGAGCACTGAGAAGTGTGCTGTTTTCAGCAACTTGCATGTTGTATGTTTAAAAGGAATAGTAACTGGAGATAATACACAGATGGTATCTCTGCTGCTTAACAGAAAATGGCATCTCTCCTTCAGCTTTGTGTGTCTCATGCCAAACAGGCTTACTCCTCCAAACTCTAGCCAAAGCACGCAGTCATCGTTAGCTACAAGAGTGTGTATGAAGCGTCCTCCCCCACCCCCACCTCTGGTCACCAAGCAAGTACGCACTCTAATTATTCATTCCAGAAATCTCATTTTCTGCACGGACCCCACGTTGAGACATGCCATACAATCATCTTGCTTGAGTAGCTAAGTTAAAGCAGAAGCTCTTAACAGGTGTGTTGGGCAGGTGGTACAATACATTAGAAAAGTGCACATGCACTATAGTTAGAGCTCATTTTGAATCCCGATTTTCGAGGCTCATTGCTGCATGACCTTGGACAAGCCAATGTCTCTCTAAACTCCACTGTCTTTATCCATATAATATTGATACTCTCTACTAATACCTACCTCACAGCAGTGTTTCGAGGAGTGAGGAAAGTAAAATGCCCATCCAAAGGCGAGCAATTAAAATCTTCTGCATTCCCTAAGACAGAGTAGATGAGCACTATACTGATCAAAATAACTTCTTCTACTACTTGAAATTCTAAAGACAGAAAAGTCTGAAGGGAACATAATGCATTATACTGTATCATCTATTGACAACATAGTTAGAATGAGTTTCTCCAAATTTTCCTGATATGACAAATAAACTGAAAGCACCTTTCTAGAAAATACAACAGGGTGTATATATTTTGACAGAAGGGAGGGTGGGCATTTGGAGTGGTCCCTAGTCAACACAGAGGCAGCACCACATCCCAGGAGAGGTGTGGGGAAGACCTAGTTAAGGAACAAACACCCTAAAAAGAAAGGACTAATATGAAGGAGTCAGAGGTCACTTTGATGGCTGAGTGAGAGCACAAGAGGGTCCTAAGAAGAACAGCAGGTTAGATATGTAAGTGTGTTTATTCATTATGTATCTGTCCCAGCTACATGAAGTCGTGTATTTATTGTATTCATCTCTGCCCCTAACATCTACCACAGGCTTGGCACATAGTACATACTTAATAAATACTGAATAAATGAATAAACAACGAATTTCCAGTTGTTAGGCTCTCCTAAGTGCCTCATTCTGTGTTAAGTCTGTACATCCATTGTCCCATTTAATCTTTACAACTGTCCTTTAATGCAGTCAGTGCATTAAAGTCCTTCATTTATAAAGGAAGACACTGAACCTATAAAAATGTAAGAAACTTAATCAAGTTTACATAGCTGGTAAGCAAACAAACCAAGATTCGAACCCAGGTCCACTAGAAAAGAGACTTTTTCCGCTACCCCTTACGACAAAGATAATTTCAGCTGTGTGTCTCCATAGTAGGGGTTGTGGTATCAACACTCACGTCCCCTTAGATTTCACCCCTAAAAGATGAAGTTTCCTTACTGCAATTACTTAGGGCTATTTTTACTTTTCTGGCTGAGGGAGCACGCTTGGCCTGCATGCAGAGCAAGCCAAAAGTGCCAGAAAATTAATGTCTCTGCAAGCAGCCATCAAATCAATGACGGATGGGAAGCTGGAAAGAATCTCAACTATTTCACCCTTCAGTTCGGTAACTTTAGAGAATGTTCTATGGTGTTTCCCATGAGTTTCAGGGGATTGATCCCTGTTATTCCTCCTTTGTAGGAATAACCTACAAAATGGCACACTCTTTTCTGACCTTCTGCCATTTTGATTCAATGCACTAGCCTACTCAACTCCTAGAATTTCCTAGATTCACCTTTGAAATAAACTACTTGTTCTCAAACTGTTTCCTTGGGGTCTGCTTCTGGAGAACCTAACTTGAGAAATCTCTCTCGATGAACCCCAGGACTTCTCATTCTCTTAACTCTGTAACAGGCTCTTGGCGACAGCTCAGCTTAAGCCATTCACAGTCAAAGAAATGATCTAGGTTTAACGGGTCTGTATCACTCTACCATGCTTCATTTGGATATGCCAATTTTTTCAACTGTCTCAGTCTGAATATCCCCACTAGTTTGGAGGGCTTTTTGATGCTCTAGGCATTTTCAAGACTTATCCATGTCAAGATGCCATAATAGAATGCAGCAAAAGGGGAAGATATGAATGCTCTTGGTGATCCTACGTATATATTCTATTTTGTAACATTAATAAAATATGTTGGAAGAATGTTTCTAAGAAGTAACTGACTTAGAATGCTATGAGACAAAATCTGCAGCTTATAATGATCACCTAAAAATGTACTTTGTGTCACTTTCTTTTGCTTATATATTTGGCCACAAAATATGATATTTTTATTCACATTTATATCATTACTGAGGTTTCTAGAATGTTTCCTATTCAGCCATTTCATTAATATCTGTCATTCTTGAACTTTATTATTGACCCATAAGTAAGTTACTCTGCCTTTCAGCAGAGCTTATAGACTGGTCTGGGAAATAAACTCAGGAGTACAATTCAGGGAATGTTCAGTTTAATTTTCCATCGAGGTTTGGGAAATTCAACCACGCCCTATTAGTTTCATCTCGTGAATAGCCTGTGTATTTTCCCAAATAAACTTTTTGGAAGCAGCTTGATTGACAGACAACCAATGGTAAAACAGACTATGTAAAGTCCAGAATTATGTAGAAAAGAATTGTAGCATGAATAGCAGAGAAAGAGGTGTAAAATATGGGCCTCTGAATAACACAGCACAAGAACATTGAATCAGGATCCAGTAGCTGACTTAAATTCCACAAGAGCAGCATATCTGCTTTGCCCATCCCCCAATTTCAGGGCCTGGCTCAGTGCCTGGCCCAGGGAAGGCACTAAATTATTTGTTAAACTAACTGATGAAGGATAAGAAAATGTGTGTTTTATTGGAAAACATTGGCCCATTCCCTTAAGGCATCCAGGTTAAACTAGAGGATCAATTCCTCAGGGAGGAAACTCACTATATGTTAATGTCAGACTACCTAAGTTTTATTTCTGAGAAGATTTCCAGAACTACTACATCCACCTCTCTTTTATGAAAAACAAATGTCACCATTACTTTCAGAAACAGATTCTCATAGGGAGAAGTAGCAATAAGTGATCCAGTGATCAAATCAACAACTGCCTTTAAGTCAGGGCCAGCTCACCAAGCTCTAAGAGAAAGGTCTCAATAAAATTAACCTCAGACCCCATACCAACAGACTTGAACAATATTCTTTGCCCTGTTCTTGCTCTTTGTTCCCTACTCCATTTCTATCCGGCTTTTAACCTTTGTGAGTTGTCTACTAGTCCATGGAATGGGTTCATCTGGGATTTTCAATACCCACTGATGCAACAAAACCAAAGAGTATGCTAAATACTTAGCATTTAAGAGTTAAAGAGATTGTATTAATAATGTAGTAATGAAGAGTGAGAAACAGAGGCTTGAGGCTATGGAATGAATAAGTCAGGAGAGTAAAAGACACAGCAGAGGAAAACAGTCCACGGTACTGTAATAGCATCATCTGGTGACAGATAGTGGCTACGCCTGTGGTGAGCACAGCATTTACGTGGACCTCGTGGAATCCCTAGGCTGTAGGTCTGTAACTAAAGTAACACTGTGTGTCAACTATACTTTGGTAACAAAAAAGGAAACAAGGAATGTAGAGACAAGTGTGTGTGAATAATGTACTAAAGAAGAAAAGAAAATGGTCTGTGGGAGGGCATTTTGATATGATGATGGCAATATGGTGATGATGATGGTGATGGCAATATGGTGATGATGGCAATATAGTGATGATGATGATGATGATGGCAATATGGTGATGATGGCAATATGGTGATGATGATGATGATGGCAATATGGTCATGATGGCAATATGGTCATGATGGTGATGATGATGGCAATATGATGATGGTGATGATGATGGTGATGGCAATATGGTGATCATGATGATGATGGCAATATGGTGATGATGGCAATATGGTCATGATGGTGATGATGATGGCAATATGATGATGGTGATGATGATGGTGATGGCAATATGATGATGGTGATGATGGTGATGGCAATATGGTGATGATGATGATGATGGCAATATGGTGATGATGACGATGGCAATATGGTGATGATGGCAATATGGTGATGATGATGGTGATGGCAATATGGTGATGATGATGATGATGGCAATATGGTGATGATGGCAATATGGTCATGATGGTGATGATGATGGCAATATGATGATGGTGATGATGATGGTGATGGCAATATGGTGATGATGGTGATGATGATGGTGATGATGGTGGTGATGATGGTGATGATGATGATGATGGCAATATGGTAATGATGGTGATGATGGTGATGATAACTATTATTATTATATTGTCCTGTTATTCAGGATAGTTGCCCACAATTATACTGAGTGTCTCCATGACTCTCAATAGTAAATTCAGCCTTTCAATGCCTCTTCTGCTTTTGTAAAGCTGTGAAGAAGTAGGACCTTTATTAACCAAACATAGTAAATTCAGCCTTTCAATGCCTCTTCTGCTTTTGTAAAGCTGTGAAGAAGTAGGACCTTTTTAAACCAAACCAGCTAAACAAAGGACAGAGAGGAATGTTGACATGAGCTCAGTACTAAGCTCATAATGCATATTTAATATATATTTTGAATTAAATTGAATTAACTCATTCTTAATACTATCCTCTGGTTTTGTATTTTTCGTAAATTCATTCACTTGAAAGATAATAACTTTGAACAACTTATAGATTTTTCTCAAGCTAAATCATGTATATATTCTTATTCCTCCTGAAAGAATTTGTTCTGACAGTCTCATACTTTAGATGGGCCCATTTTGCGTATATGTCTTTTGATCATTTTTTAAGGAACACCATTTAGAAATAAATTTTCTCTTGTTTAATCATAAGACAAAAATTGTTAGACCTCATAATTCAAATATAAACAATGGCAGAACCATGTGAATATTTTATACCAGTTGCCCATTATTAATGAGTTATACAGCACTGAAATTAATTAGACATAAAAGCAAAATAGCTTTGCATGCATTATTGGTATCTGGTATTTCTCATTATTATTATAAGCGACTTGACTGGAACAAACAATAATTTTCCTTCCATGCTATTTATTTATATGCATGCATTTTCTGTTTCGACTTCCCTCTTCCTAAAATCAAGAAATAATTCTTAAGCAGAGAGTAGAGTGTATTTCTCTGACATATGAATTGATTAATACATCTGATAATAGTCAAATGTATATAATTCTCATCTGTTACAATTTCATATGCATAGATACTGTTTCATGAGCAATGTATGCAGAGAAAATATAGACCAATTCGGTGTAAAAAAAGTGGCTCACCAATGTTTATGCAGCAGCTCCTGAGAGTTTCCGTGACCCTGCCGTGCCCCATATCATTACTACAAAAATTCAAACTAAGTAAGAACCTAGGAGAAGAGCAGAGAAGAAGGAGCAGAAGTGGAAAACAGTGGGTTAGCATCTTCCCATGTTCCTGCAGCTCACCACTGCTGCACTCCAGTGTTCCTTGGAGCAGAGCTTAAGGCTCTCCAAGGGCTTGCAAAGGTAGTCACTTGCTTTTACCTTCAAACTAGTGAGAAGCTGGTCAGGAAAAAAAAAAAGCCATTATTAACCAATGATAAAATAAACTTCTCCTATTTAGCACACAGGTACCCAGAATGGTAGCACATTTTTCTACCCAAACCATTCTAATTCTTAGCACATTGATCCTAAAATATCCTTGACAGCCAAGTCTACCCCATCCACTCAGAAGCAGAGGACTCAGTTATGCTAGACGTCCAACACATACGTTGATTTTCTGTTTTCTTGTCCTTATCTCTCACTATGTTGTAAACACTGAGATCAAAATCTGTGTCTTTTTTACTATTGTATTGCTCAATCTCAAAGATCACTGATGTTCAAAATTATTATACTTCTGAAGTGAAGTAAATGCATTTAAAGTAACTTATGTGTTCTTACAAAGAAAAAATAATGACTGAATTTTTCCTCCATAAAGACCCAATCAATACCTTATGAAGTCATACTAAAAGTCATTAAGGAATAATTATTTTATATTAAACATAATATTGCAAAAATTGTAGTCATAGAAAAATATCAGAATGCTTCAAGAGTAGTGCAGGTCATTGCCTACAAGTTTGTCCACCTAAATGAGCTTCAATTTAAATCATTCTCCGTGTATCCTCTTAGAAAGGAACAGCCTTTTGTGGTAGCCCATTTATATTCTCAAACACATAAAACATTTCTTTTATTTAGGCATTGCATATGAATATGCTGGTATTGGATAAACACATAAAAACATGCCCTTCATTTAGCTATTGTGTATGAATATGCTAGTATTGTATATTCACTAATATTTTACTGAAAACAATTTTGGGGTGCAAAATATTATTTTCTAGGAATTTCAAAAACATTTTTACCAGGTCTTTATTTTTTTCTCAGCTTTGGATTTCACATGAATTTAGAGTTGACCTCACTGCACCCATAAACAGTTGTTAGCTCAGTTAAATAAAATTGCAGTGCAGAAATTGACCAGTACATCTCTCATTAGCTCTGAGTCTCTTTGACATGGAAATGCTGATGCCTTGATGATTATTCTTCTGCCAAACTGACCTCAGACTCTAAAATATTTTCCTAGCGACAATTTTCACTTTTTTTAAACAACAAATTTTCTTCCCTTGATTGTGTTGTCTCTAAGGCCTTTTCAGCTTCTTTAGAAATGAATTAGAAATGGCGGAGCCCTGCCTGGACTGTTTTGAATCGGTTTGCCACACAGAGTAATCATGCTGCACAATGGCCAGGAGAGTGCAGGCTAAAGAAATGGTTCAGCAGAAACGCTCACTGAATGCCCTTTCTGGGCATGTGGGGCCAAGATGCCGTGACTCAGCAAGGCTGGGTATTTGGATGGAGGGACCGCTGGCCAGGGTCTCTGCATTGTCCTTCTGGACCTTGTTCCATTTCCAGCCATAGCTCTCCTTTTACTGGGACCATGATGACTTAGCACCCTGTCCTTGGATGCCTCCTTCTTAGTGTTCTCTCACACCAATTCTGCTATTTGGAAAACTTGTTTCATGCCCCGAGAAACAGAGTGCCAGAAGTATAAAGGATCTAAGACTTCTGTCAAACACAGTTTGTCCAGCAGTCCACTGCTGTCATGGTTGCAGGGATGCATGCTGCAACCTCTCCTCAAACCTCAGATTTAGCCCCACAGGGACTGCTCTGCTCTAGACCTCCACACAACTGATGGAGTGGAATTCTGCTGGAATATTGTGCTAGGCACGCACCCAGGCCATCATTTTGTTGATTTACTCATGACCTCCTTTGATGATTATGGGCTTCTTCCCAAAGCTTCATTGCCCTAAAAACTGCCTGTGTAGGTCTGGTTCTCAAGAGATACTAAATTAAGACAGAATGACGACAGAAGTTAAAAAAGTCTTGTGCCCATAAGGGGAGCCTGGCACTGTTAGTACGGAAGCCTGAAGATGGACTGAGGCAAATGAGTGGAGCTTTGCACAGGGTCTTAACTTTTATGGGAAACAGCAGAATGTTGTGGATATGAGCATTCGCTTTCGGTGGACCTGGGCTTGAGCACAAGTTTAATCATATCCTAATGATGTGAACTTAATGAAGACATTAGAGCTACCCAAGCCTCAATATTCTTCTTTATAAAATAAGATAGACAGGGCACCTGGTGGCTCAGTCGGTTAAGCGTCTGACTTCAGCTCAGGTGATGATCCCAGGGCTCCCTGCTCGGGGGGGTCTGCTTCTCCCTCTCCCTCTGCCCCTCCCCCTCCTTGCACGTGCTCTCTCTCTCTGTCAAATAAATAAAATCTTTAAAAAAATAAAATGAGATAGATAGCAGTATTTACCTCACCTGGCTGAGGTAAGGATAACTATGTTCATGGATGTCAAGTTCTCTGGAGAGGGTTTGCATGCAGAAAACACTACAAAAAGGTGGTCACTATGGCCGTTGTGTTCTAATGATCAGCTCTGCACTGAGCACCATTCAGTTAACAACTCTACAGCCTCAGCTCAGTGATGCTGGTTGGACTGACAGCACAAAAGCAAATAGGAGACTATCTCAATGTAAGGGGTAAATGCAATATTGAAGAGTATGAAGAAGGACAAGCATTTAAAAAGAGGGGAGAGATGACCCTCACTGCATAAAAATTATTAGGTTTGGTCAACAAATAACATTAAGCAAATACATACTTGTCAATTAATAATTTAGGGGCAAAGGAGCTGGCTTTTCTTAATTTTGAACATATCTTGTGTGGGGGAATGGCCATTTTGATATCAGAATCCCTTTTCTTAAAGTGTCAAACCTTCCAAGAAAATTGTCATTCATCCTATACTTATTTCTCAAGTAAAAGCGCTGAGGCTTTGAGGTAGTAAGACTGCATTTTGAGTCACACAAGTTTATTAAAGTTATACACAGTTCCACTTTAATTCTACTTTTTTCTGCCTCCCTGCCCTTGCTCACGGGAGTATTTACAGGGAAGGTACTGCACTTATGTCTGGATATACAATCCTGCACATCCTTCCCAGGCCACATCCAATGCCTTCACCTTCTCACAGTCATTCCCAACCACCCCCCACACACCTCCAGTTGACGTTATCTCACTCTCCTCTATACTCTCATAGAGCTTGATACATTCATGCCTAGTGATAACAATTTTGACTTTATGGGCCACTGATTCATATACTTGCTTTAACTCCCTATCATACGTTGTTTTAGAAATGTTTTTTTGTATTTGTGTGCATACTAGATTCAATTCTAAGCTTCCCAACTCTTAGAAACATACCTTGAATATTGTAGAAGCTCAATACATATTTAATAAATGCATGAACTTACCAGACTGTAGATGCTCCAGATTCTATTTTCCATTATGGAAGAGAGTGTGCTAATTTTGTCGATGACAGGACTTCATATAGTGTAGCACACAAAGCAGGTGCTCAATAGACATTTAATTGGTGAATAAATGGGTGGGACATCCATATGTCTCATTGAGATATTTCAATTAGAGGAAACCTCATTTAGATTTGGAGAGAAAGACAAGAAGCAGCTACATGACACCTCTTGGCAGGCTTTTAAGAACTAGGAGTGCCAGCTGCAAGCATCGATGTGCAGAAGTCACACTGAAACATAATGAAATGTGTAATAAAAAAATGCTTCCTTCTTAATTCAGCAGCATTTTATTTTGCCCCTCTGCTCTTAGGCATTTACCTTCTTAATAAACTTTAACTTGTGTGCATATTAACCACTGAAATTTTAAATGAAAGTGATTATTCAAAATCATATTAAATTTTACATGCCTTAAAATGCACCATAAAAGTTTATAAGGCAGTGGTTATCTCAGATTACACATGTGAGATGTTTGCAAGTCAGACATAATTATATAATGCTTAGTGTGCATGAGGTCCTTCAATAATTAAAAGGGAATATAGGGCATGGCAAATGTGACATATATGCACAATAAAACAGCAATTTACTAGAATGCTCTCAAAATGTGTTCTTCTCATTAACCGAATTATATGGGTACCTAAAAATTAAGCAGAAAACATTTGTTTTTCCCGCTAGAATCACGGAGAGTTACGATAACATCCCACTCCCCCTAACATGTCCACTTGGCTTCTACTCTTGCCCTTCTGCCATCTACATTGATCCTTTTAAGATGTCAGGTAGGTTTACTTCCCATTGCATTAGAGTTAAAATTTAAACATTTTACAGTGTGAAATAACTAAGGGTGAGGACCATAACTGTAGGTCATAGCCTGGGCTGCATATTGTGATCACCAGTGAGAATCAAAGCCTTCCAATTCTTGTGTCTCCATCCGAGATCTTGATTTAACTGGTCTGGGTTGGGGCCCAAGCATGAGCATCTTTCAAGAGCTTCCCAAGTAATACTAACATGTAGCCAATGTGCTAAATAGTTTGGCCCTCACTTTGAGGGAGAATGAGCAATCATTGGTGGGTTTTAACCGGCCAATCAAAAGTATCAGAATTAAAGTAGAAAATGATAAAAATTTCTAAATTTAGCCCTTATCATTTTTCTTTGTGAACAGAAAGAGGAAGTGGCAAGTTCACCACCCCCTTTATTAATCCTTGAGTCATATTAACAGCTCTTAATAAAGAACAGCAATTCATCAAGAATTCATAAGATTAATGAAGTATTTTTTAATAAACTTTATCAATTATCATTGCATCCATGTCACTAGAACACCACAGGATATTGCTGAGTACAGATCATCCTTTCATTTATCCAACAGCACGCCTTTTATTTTTGCTACGACCCACACACTCTCCTAGATGTAAGAGACATGAAAATGAACAATCATAGTTCTGCTTGTCAAGGTACTCACTCTTCACCTGAAGAACAGACAAATGCACAGCTAACACAATGGTCAATTAAGACATTTTGTAGGAGTAAAGATAAGGCAGGAATAATCTGCTGTTGAAAGTGGGAGGAGGGTCAGTCAGGGAAGCTTCAGAACAGAGGTACCCTTTGCCCCACGGCCTTAAAAGATGGTTGGGGATTGACCAAGCAGGGACGAGAGCAGCGTCTTCAAATTTGAGGCAATGGTGATAGTGAAGGGCTGGAGGAAGCATAAGAAGACACAGTGTGTTGAAGACTTAATGAGCAAGCAAGGACATGGAGCATAGGATGTGCTAGAAGGGATGGTGCCCAATAAAATAGAGTAAGTCCCATGATCTCAACCTCTTAGGAGCTTTAGTTTTTTACAATAATTTCTTGATATTTTAAAAAAGATTTTATTTATTTGAGAGGGCATGGGGAGAGCACAGAAGGAGAAGCAGACACCCCACTGAGCAGAGACCCCAACACAAGGCTCCATCCCAGGACCTTGGGATCATGATCTGAGCCGAAGGCAGATGCTTAACCGACTGAGCTATCCAGGTGCCCCTAATTTCTTGATATTTAGAGAAGAATACTTAACAAGTTTGGATTGGGAATGTTTCAAATCTAGAAATTCAGTCTAAAATTTCAGAGTTAAGATCTTTGGGTATAAAGTAGAGTGGCTCAGGGCAACAGCTGTGGTGCGGGTTACAGCTCCTGTGTCCCTGGGTCAGCAGTAAATCGTGATGGTAACACATGTAGATAAAAATTGTTCTCACTCTCCATGAGGAGTGCCCCAAATATCAATGTGCCCTAACACATCCTGCACTGAACTAAAATTCCCATCTAATCTAGTCATGCGAAACTATTTCCTGGGAGCCAAATTTGGCCCAGTCTCTGTTTTGAAAATAAAGTTTTACTGAAACACAGCCATTCTCTTTCATTTACATATTGTTTATGGATCCTTTGACACTATAATGGTAGATTTGAGGATTTGTGACAGAGACTGTACATCTGCAAACCTAAAATATTTACTATGTGTCCTTTACAGAAAAAGAATTGCCAACCACTGATCTAACAGGTAAGACTTTTCACCTATGAAATCCCAATTAAAGAGAAAATTAGCTCAAATAGCCAAAGCAAACTTGAGAAAGAAAAAGAAAGCTGGTGGCATCGTACTCGTTTTCAACAACACTACAAATCTACAGTAATTAAAACAGTATGGTATTGGCATAAAACAGACAAGCAGACAAGCAGACCTATGTAACAGAGTAGAGAGCCCAGAAATAAACCTACACCTATATGGCCAATTAATTTATGACAAAGAAGCCAAGAATATACAATGATGAAAGCACTGTTTCCTCAATAAAATGTGTTGGGAAAACTGAACAGCCACATGCAAAAGAAAACAACTGGACCACTGTCTTATACTATATACAAAAATCAACTAAAAATGAATTAAAGAGTCAACTGTTAAGTCCTGAAAGCATAGAACTCCTAGAAGAAAACGTAAGCAGTAAGGCCTTTAACATAGGTCTTGGTGATAATTTTTTGAATCAAAAGAAACAAAAGCAAAAATATACAAGTGGGAATACATCAAACTTTTAGCTTCTGCACAGCAAAGGAAACCATTGAAAAAATGAAAAGGCAACCTACTGAATGAGAGAAAATATTTGCAAATTATATAGCTGATAAGTGGCTAAAATCCAAAATATGTAAAGAACTCATACAACTCAACAACAAAGAAACAAAAACAAAATGATTAAAAAATGAACAGAAGATCTGAAGAGACATATATTTCGAATAAAAACATACAGATGGCCAATGGGTACATGAAAAGATGTTCAACTTCATTAATCATCGAGGAAAATGCAAATCAAAAGCACAATGAGATATCGCCTCATCTGTTAGAATGACTGGATCAAAAAGACAAGACAGCAAGTGTTAGTGAGGGTGTGGAGAAAAAGGAAGACTTGTAGACCATTAGGGGGAATGCAAACTGGTGTAGCCACTGTGGAAAACGTATGGAACTTCTTCAAAAACTTAAAAACAGAATTACCATATGATCAAGCAATTCTACTTCTAGGTTTTTATCCCAAGAAAACAAAAATGTTAATTTGAAAAGATACACGCACCCCCATGTTCACTGCAGCATTATTTACAATAACTGAGCTATGGAAACAAACTAAATGTCTGTTAGTGAATGAATGGATAAAGAAATTGTGGTATACATACAATGGAATATTACTCAGCCATAAAAATAATAAAATCTTGCCATTTGTGACACCATGGGTGGACCTTGGGGGTGTTATGCTAAGTGAAATAAGTCGGACTGAAAAAGACAAATACCATATGATCTTATAGGCAGAATCTAAAAAAAACACCAAATCAAGCTCACAGGTACAGGGAATAGACTGGTGGTTGCAAGAGGCAGGGGTGGGAAGTGGGAGACATGGGTAATCTATTTTTTTTTGTTTAGTTTGAATACATATAATAAAAATTTAAGAAAAATATATGGAGGCAATGCAAGTAGAATCAGCTGAATTCCAGCTGACCCTTCAATAACTGTGGTTTGAACTGTACCAGTCCACTGGATGCACAGATTTTATTCAATCAATACATTACAATCCTGTAAGTGTATTTTCTTATCCCTATGATCTTCTTAATAACATTTTCTTTGGTCTGATTATTTTCAGAATACAGTATATAATGTACATAGTGTACAACATATGTTGGGGCGCCTGGGCGGCTCAATTGGTTGAGCGTCCGACTCTTGGTTTCAGCTCAGGTCGTGATCTCAGGGTCGTGGAATCCGCATTTGGCAGGGAGTCTGCTTGAGACTCTCTCCCTCTACCCCTCCTCTGACTCTCTCTCTCTTTCTCTCTCCCTAGAATAAATGGATAAATCTTTTTAAAAATGTGTTAATTAACCGTTTGATGTTGTTGGTAAAGCTCTCAGTCAACAGTAGACAATTAGCAGTTAAGTTTTGGGGGAGTTGAAAGTTATACAAAGATTTTACTGTTCAGGGTTGGTGCCCTAACCCCCACATTGTCCAAGGGTGAATGGTAGTTAAAATAATGAATTTCAGTGTCTGTGTCAAACAAAGGGCCGTGGAATAAATGAAGGTGTGGTCCCTGCCAACATGGTAGCACAAGGCTTGGCATGGTAAGTAAGAGCAGAAGCTCTGGAGCTGTCCCAGCCACAATGGAATCCCAGCTCTGACACCTACCGCCCATGCAAGTGACTTGAGAAGGTTCACAACCTTTCCCAAGTTCTAGATGTGGCCATACAGTCCAGTTGTGAAGACCATTCATTACACAACTCCAGGGGCCCCATCCATTCAATAGTCTATGTGATTGACGGCCCTGGAATTATACAGCATGCAACTTGTATGTCCCTGTGTGTTTTACTCAACTTTTGTGTAGGCCAAATAATCACAGCTTTCTCACAGAAGAGTTGAGAAGAACAGATTAGCTAATATAATAAGTCAGTTAACACAGGGTTTAGCGCAGAGTATGCATTCAATAAATAAGGTCACTGTGCAGATGGCTAGTTGCTTCACCAAATCCCCTTCTCGCTTCGTTTCTAATAGAGTGTTCCTTGGACACAAAACCATCTGGTTAGGATCCATATTTCCTAATTTCCCTCACAGACAGGTGTCTGTGGCTTTATAGTTAAATTCGGGAAAAGAAATAAGAGTAGAAGGGATCAGTGCATCTTCCACATTATCTCTGATTTCAGGTCACTCACTTTCCCTGAAGCATGGCTTTTTATGCTCATGAAGTATGTCAGAAGTCATAGCAGAACACCAACCCTGAGCATGCAGATGAGGATGACACTGAAGGAAGATGAGGAAACAAGAAGATGGAGGGACTCTGGGCCCTGAATGACCTGAGAGGTAGAACATCTGTGGCAGACTATGTAGAAAAACATGCATGCGAGAGAAATAAAGTCCTGTCTTATTTAAGCCTCAATATTTGTAACAGATTTATTGATGTCTAATTGACATACAATAATCTGCACATATTTAAATTATACAATTTGATATGCTTTGATTTATGTATACGCCTGTGAAGCCCTCACCACAATCGCACTAATGAAGAAATCCGCCATCTCTCCACATTTCCTGTGTGCCTTTGGAATCCTTCCCTGCTGCCCCTCCTCTTGGACCCCACCCATCATCAGTCAGCTGCTATATCTTATGGCCTTTTGGTCAGAACCTTTATCTAAACTAATGCTGACATTATGACTTAACTACCATGAGTGTTCTGTCAGTTCCCGAAGAAGTTTCTGGCAAATGTTCTAGCTGATGGATGCGTTCTAATGTAGGGGGGAGGGGTGGGAAGGTTGAGGTGAAGGGAAGAGGCAAAGCATAAAGAAGTGTTTTTGGGTGAGTGGTTTCGACCATCAAGGGCAACTACTTGCTTGATGGTAAACTCATTGTAGGCAGAGCCTATGTCTCATTTATCTCTGAATCCCCAGCACCTACCACAGTATCCTACCTTCAGGACTCAATGCATGCTAAATTTGTGGGTGGGTGAGGGTACGGTACCATGACAGGAGAGAAAAAAAAAAAGGTCAACAATTTAAGTTATTTTATAATTACTCACTGAGCTTAGCATGACTGTCAAAACACAAGGAGGCCAAGATTAACAGCATATTTTTAGACAATTTTGCTTCAAAGCAAGCACAGAAGTAACAAATATGTTTAGGTATGGCAATTGTGGAAAAATACCTTTGATCTTCTTCTAAAATATTTGGCAAAGGAGAACAAAAATAAAAAAAAATCCGATATTGTGAAAGCCCTCAGGAGAGGCATGTTTTTATTTGACATTTAAGAGCTATCTCTGTTTATATCTTTTTCAACTCCTGATCTCCAGCTTAAGATCGAGTAACAAAAGCAGAATGACAAAGAATAAACAGAATGAGTAATGTTCCAGAGAAGAGGTGAGGGGCAAGAAGATGGATGAGCAGAAACTGAGACCTCCCCACCCCCAGCCTGATTCACAGGGTGCCTGGGCCCTGTGCTTTTTGTTCTTTGTTGCTTTTTACAGACTCAACCTGTAGCCATTCATTTATTCGGCCAACCACAGACTAGGTGTCAGGGACTATGCTAGGAGTTGGGAGTAAATGATAAAAACAGCCCTGGTGATGAAGATATTAATAGGAGAAGACAGTCACATAAACAGTTATATGAGTAATCAATAGAGGGACCACACATTCCATTTTTTTGCAGGACAGTCTTAATTTAAACATATTGGATAATGTAATTTTTGCTAGCATCCTTTCACTGTCTAAAGAGTCCCAGGTTGTACAATAAATGTGGTGCTATAATAGAAATCTGTGTAGAGTCTCAAAGGACAAAGTGGTTAAGTCCATTTGAGGAGGTCTGGAAAGATTTCATGCATAGCGAACATTTGAAGGGAATATAAAATGTAAGCAGCTATGAGCCAGGAAAGGGAGAACAGGGTGGGACACTTCAGGCAGATGGAGCACTGAGGGCTAAGGTTCAGGGTTATAAGCAAGCGTAGCATTTCAGAAGAGAAGAGAGTGGAAGAAAGGAGGAGGCTTACAGAGGATGGAAATGTTTTTGCATTAAAAATTTATGGACAATGGAACAAAATAGATTAAGGATGAATAAAAGGATTTCTGAGAATCCGGGGGGGGTGTTGATGACCATGGCCCGTTAGTGGGTTCCAGCCTCCCAACTGAGAATTTCTTTAACAACATCCATGAGATCAGGTGTAAAAGCAAAATAAGGCAGGTGACATTGATTCAACATTCTATGAAAAGATAAAACAAAAGGACAAAATGTTGAATGAACACAGTGGCAAGAGAGCCTTTAATACAATAAAATGGTTCTTCATAGCTGAGTAAATTGGGAGGTACAGTTAGACTGGATGGGGTGGATATAGGAAAAAACAATGTAAGAAACTGAAAGACTAGATGAATGGATCTCAAATTATGGTGTATGTAAGAATATCAAAGTGTTTACTAAAATTACATTCTCTGGTGCTTTTCTGCCCTCACTCCTAGATATAGAAAATCTGGTATGAGTCTCAAAATTCTTGTCAAAGGGAAGAGGATGGTGAAAGTGAAATGTGGTGAAGACTGAATCCACACGGAATTATTGGACTCCAGGCAAGAGATGCTCTGCTTCTCTTTAAGAATACACTTGCATCAACTGCTGTTTTTAGTCTACTCCTTCATCATATCATTTCTGATTCATTCCCTCATTCTCAAACAGATTCCAGGGACACCTGGGTGGCTCAGTTGGTTAAGAGTCTGACTCTTGATTTCAGCTCAGGTCAGGATCCTAGGGTTGTGGGATCAAGCCTGGGCTCTGTGCTCAGCACAGAGTTTGCTTGAGATTCTCTCTCTCTCTCCTTCTGCCTCTCCCCCTGCTTGCTCTCTCTTTCTCTCAAAATAAAATAAAATAAAATAAAATAAAATAAAATAAAATAAATAAAATAAAATAAAATAAAAAAGATTCCATTTAACCAAGCAGGTGAAAGACCTGTACACTGAAAACTATAAAACATCGATGAAGGAAACTGAAGATGTCACAAATAAATGGAAAGATATTCTATGCTTATGGAGTGGAAGAATTAATATTGCTACAATGCCCACATGACCCAAAGCAATCTATAGATTTAATGCAATCCCTATCAAAATTCTAATGGCATTTTTCACAGAAATAGAACAAACAACCTAAAATTTGTATGGAACCACAAAAGACCACGGAATAGCCAAAGCCATCTTGAGAAAGAAGAATAAAGTTGGTAGCATCGCATTTACTCATTTCAAACTGTACTACAAAGGTATAGTAATTCAAACAGTATGGTATTGGCATAAAACAGACACATAGATCAGCAGAACAGAATAGAGAGCCCAGAAATAAACTCATACATATATGGTCAATTAATTTATGGCAAAGAAGCCAAAAATACACAATGGGAAAAGGACAGCCTCTTCAACAAATGGTGTTGGGAAAACTGGACAGCTACAAACAAAAGAATGAAACTGGACAACTTTCTTACACTATATGCAAAAATCAACTCAAAATGAATTAAAGACTTGAAGGTAAGCCATAAAACTCCTAGAAGAAAACATAGGGTGTGAGCTCCTTGACATCAATCTTGGCAATGACTTTTTGGATTTGACATGAAAAGCAAAGGCAACAAAAGCAAAAACAAGCAAATGAAACTACATCAAACTTTTAGGTTCTGCTAAGGAAAAGAAGCCATCAAAAACATGAAAAGACAACCTATGGAACGGGAGAAGACATTACCCCACCGTATATCTAATAAGGCCATAATATCCAAAATACATAAAGAACTCCTATAACTCCACAGCAAAAACCAAACAATCCAATTATAATATGGGCAGAGGATCTGGAACAGTCATATTTCCAAAGAAGACATCCAGATGGCCAACAGACACATGAAAAGGTGCTCAACATCACTGATCATCAGGGAAATGCAAACCAAAACCACAAAGAGGTATCACCTCACCACTATTAGCATGGCTATCTAGTATCAAAAATAGAAGAAATAACAAGGGTCAGCAAGGATGTGAACAAAAGGGATCCCTCATGCACTGCTGGCGGGAATGTCTACCAGTGCAGCCACTGTGGAAAACAGTATGGAAGTTCCTCAAAAAAATTGCAAATAGAACTACCGTATGATCCAGCAATTCCACTTCTGGGAATATATCCAAAGGAAACAAAATCACTGTGTTGAAGAGATATCTGTATCCCCATGTCCTTGGCAGCATTATTTATAATTACCTCCACCCCCAAGTTCATTACAGATTTACAACAGCCAAGACATGGAAACCATCTAAGTGTCCATCACCGGATGGATGGATAAAGAAAATGTGATATATATACATAAACAATGACATAGTATTCATCCATGAAAAAAAAAAAAGGAAATCCTGGCATTTGTGACATGGATGGATCTTGAGGGTATTATGCAAACTGAAATAAGTCAGACATTGAAAAACAAATACTTTATGATCTCACATGTGGAATAATAATAATGATGATGATGATGTAATGTACAGCCTGGTGACTATAGTTAATAATACTGTATTGTATATTTGAAAGTTTCTAAAAGAATAGATCTAAAAGTTCTCATCATAAGGAAAAGAATTTAGTAATTATGGGTGGTGATGGATATTAACTAGAGTTACTATGGTGATCATTTTGCAATATACACATATATGGAATCATGATGTTGTACACCTGAAACTAATAGAATGGTATATGTCAATTACATTTCAACTTTAAAGTGAAATAACAAAACAAAATACAGATTCCAAAGGGTTTAATTCACTTTCCACCACTGACAAATAGCTTACTACATACCTCAGTTTCATCATCTATAAAGTGGGCATAAAATACCTATACCGTAGGGATGGTGCATTAAATGGTAAAATATATGGAAGGGACCCTAGGTAGAAACTGGAATATAAAAGTCACCTGAAAAACACGGGTTCCTTTCATTTGTTGAGTGGTGTGTTCTTACACATATCAATCCTTAGACAATTCCAGAAGACTACTCTTCAAGTGGACTTAATCAGGTGGAGTTCTGTCTATGTGCCTACAGTAGATGCCAGATTAGAAACCATTTAGAAACCCAGGAAGATTGGGGCTGGGTGGATGCTCTAAGTCTTTTTAGAGAATTCTTAGATTCTAAGGAGAGCAAAATGTTCAACTCATGGCCTACATGACTACACCATGACTGGTGTAGAATCACAAAATATTTAGAGGTCATCTAGTCTGAACATGTCATTTATTAATTAGGAAATGGGTATGAAAGAAAGTTGAGTCATTAGCCCAATTCATAGAAAACAGTGGTGGAAATGGACCTGGCACCCAGGAGCTTTGACCACCACGCCAAGGCTCTTGGGATTACTCCCTCATTGCTGGCTCATACATTCATTAATTCATTTGTTCATTCACTTTACAAATTTTATTGAGTAGCTAAGATGTGCCAGACCTTGTTCATGATATTGGATACTCACATAGCCAATAATCTGATACTATCAGCTAAAATTTGTTGAGATCTTATGATAGTGAAATATTATTTTAAATACTTTGCATATATTAACTCATTAATCTCTGCGTTTTTGCAGAATATTTTGTGTTGCTATTTTTATGTGTTTCTGGTATTTGGAAAATAGTCAATTCACATAGTTTAAATATTGACAAATTAATATCCAAATAATGCATTTGTCTGGGTTCTTAATAAGCTGGGGGAAGTAGGTGAGTGGAAATTGTACTGGGCAAATGAGGTGTGAACTCCACATTCATTCTGCAACTCTTTTAACCTAAAATTGTTTGCCTTAACACAATGTTGCTTTAACACATGTATAAGCAAGCGTTACTGCTTGTAAAGTTGCTGTTGCTTGAAAAAACCCAACTCTGTCACTCAAGTATTTTCTGTCTGTGGTGCCCACAGGTTTGAACACTAACTTATCCATGCAAAAACTTAATTATCTTTTTCGATTTTAAAAATGTTTGTGAAATGATGTATATGCAGACATCTTCCTCCTCCCTTGCTCGTTTCAACCCTCATGCACATCACAGAATCAGCCAAACTATGTGCCTGATCTGAAATCTGAATCTTAATCAATGACAAACATTTAAATTTTGTTGGCACATCACTCTAAAAGTATTTGTGTTGTTTCATCATTTAATGAATAAATCTACCACATGAATTTATAATTTCATGTCTTCATTATAATGCTCTAATAAAAAATAACAAAATTAGTATGAATTGTTAAAAAAGATTGCGGGGGATTTTTATTTTCCCCACTTTATAGTGGGGAAAGGAACCGAAGCCAGAAGAATGAAATATCTTTCCTCTAATTGTATGAGCAGTCGCCATCGTGCTAGAATTGGACCCTGACCCCTACTCTTCACCACTACACTGTACTGCCTCTTGGAGAGAAGGAACTGTAACAACGTTGACAGACAATAAAACATACACAAAGAGTTATAGCACAGTAATGAAAATAGAGTAAACCCAGAAGGTAATAGGGGAAGGATTGGAATCTGTTTAGACACTAGCCAGGGAAATTCCCACATTGCAATAACACTAACATGGAAAAGACTGGAAGCCACCTAAATAAAGAGTGGAGGGGGCGCCTGGGTGGCTCAGTTGGTTAAGCATCTGCCTTCAGCTCAGGTCATGATCCCAGGTCCTGGGATCGAGCCCGGCATCGGGCTCCCTGCTCCGTGGGGAGTCTGCTTCTCCCTCTGCCTCTCCTCCTGCTCCTGCACTCTCTCTCAAATAAATAAAATCTTTAAAAAAAAAAAAAAAAAAAACGAGTGGAGGAATAATGTTCACACAGGGGGATTAGCTTGTGAGAAGGCTCAGGTGTGTAAGGGGCTGGTGTGTCCATGCCCAGGAGAGGGACTGGCGTGCGGAGAGCGAGGGAGAGAATGAGAACAGCCATTGGAGAGCCAGGCAGGGTCCAGATGGTGGGTGCCTTGGGCCACATTAAGACATTCCGATTTCATCATGAGTGCAAATGGGAGTCGCTGAAGCATTTTAACCCGAGACCATGATTTCTGTGCTTTTTACATTTTCTCTTCTCTCTTACTCAACCTAGTGCACTCTACACGTTGAACTGTGAATAAAGGTTAGAGTTAAATTGGCTGTCCTTAAAATTACAGAGAGAGAAGCCTTTTTTTTCCCCCATTCGATCGCTTCTTTATGGTTAAGAGAGAACACAGGCCACATAGAAATAATAAGCAGTCATATAGAGCTAAATATATCTCAGAGCTTTCAGTTTTCATGCCAATAAAAATATTACCATACCGTCCACACCACCATCCGCATATTGAATTAGTAAGTAACAGCATCACTATTTAAAATGAAAAGGTCAGCCATAGGTCCACATTTTTAGAAATCCCAGCCTAAATGAAATAAAGCATCCAGCTAGAGTTTTTTTCTCAGCCCACAGGTTCCCTGCTCATGTTTTACCAAAATGAATTACTTCTGCCGTTAAAAGAAATATGCCCTTGAAAAAATGTGTGTTGCTTCAGTGATCCATCTGAACCAGAAAATGTATATCAGAGCAAAAGCAAAAATAGATTTGCCTCCGACATCCAGACCTGCTGAAAGCAGGAGAGGGATGCAATGGAGAGAAATATTTCCAGGAATTCTTTTCATGCCTCCGTTAAAGAATAAACTTAAAGTAGCTATATTAGACCAGACCAGTGTCTGGGTCCAGGATCAAGGAGGATAAAAATGGCAATTTGGACCCAGTTCAAAGTTTACTTCCGAGGAGGCCAACAAGTCCTGCAAAGGAAAATGAAGGGACCCCGACGAGAGAGGAAGAACGTGTTCCCTGTGTCCTTCATCCATCTTGCAGAGAAGCAGCCCAGGCTCAGGGTTCACAGCAGTCCTCACAGAGAGGTTACCCACCATGGCAAAGACACGCGGAATCCCACACTCCCTGCCCCGTACACCCCCAAGTCCCATTAGCACCAGACACTTTTTTTTTTTTTTTTAATGTGTAAGACCATAATTTTGCAACTCAGTAAGGCTTGTTTCCACAGGCAGAACGTCCAAGTCATGGGTCTCAACATTTTTGCTGTGCGGGGCCTGGGCGATCTCTCTGGGAAATCACATCTAGCGGCTTTTGATGGCCAGCCAGGCACAGCCCACAAGAGCGACCCCACACTAAGTTAAAACAGAGATCAACTCCTCACACCAGGCTCTGCATGTTCTGTTGTTCGTGGAAGTGACGTCTCGAACAAACTGGTAAAACCATGAAGAATAGGTTACCACTTGTCTAGTCCCGACGCCTGAATTAGATGCTTAAAAACAACCAGTGATGCTTGGGGAGCCTGGGTGGTGCCGTCGGTCAGGCTTCCGACTCTCGGTTTCGGCTGGAGTCGTGATCTTGGGGTTGTGGGATCCAGCCTAGCATCCAGCCCCAAGCCGGGCTCTACAATCAGCACCGAATCTGCCTGGGACTCTCCCTCCCTGTCCCTCTGCTCCTTCCCCTCTGCTCTCTCTTTCATAAATAAGTAAATCTTTAAAAGAAATAACCAGTGATGGTTAACTCAACTCAATAAAATATGGGGAAAGAAGTAGCATTAGGATAGAGATGTGATAGTCTCTAGAATTTCAGCAGGAAAGTGTTTTCATAATTATTTCATAAATAATGTTTGACACGTATGTAAGTCCATTTCAGAAATGAAGCCATGTATTTGAATACTTGAGGTTTCTGTAGAGACAAGATTAAATCTGTGCTGACCAAGCAAAGCACCGTTTATTAAGCAGTTACCCGAACACACTGCCTTTGAGAGCACAAAGTGTTAGACATCTTTTTTTTTTTCATTAGATGTTCTTTTTCTCACAAAACATTGTGGGAACGATTGCATCAGCTTTGAAAAATCCACCCAAGATATATATTTTAAATCCCTTCTGTCGAACAACACAAGATTCAATGCTGCAATAAATGAGGGCACAGCAAGTCATAGGTGTAATTATAGTATTCAATCCTAATGATTTTAAGACAATAGGTTACCCATTTGTAAGTGATGTCTATACAAGAACGTTGGAATTGAACTAGACACACAGTCTCTTTTACCACTGCCCCTTTACATCTCGAAAGGGAGGAAAGTGTTTAATATTTGGGTAATGCTTTAGAGTTTACAAAGTGCCTATATAGACACCACATTATTTAACATAACATTTTGGAAACACAGAAACTGATACCCAGAATTTTTAACTGACTTGTCCAACACGAGCCTGCTAACAAGTTAAAAAACAAAACTTAAACCTCGGGGTTCTTTCCACAGTCTCAAATGTGAGTCCCTAGCGGCATGCATAAGACACTGCAGGCAAGCACACCCGTATTTTAATTAGTACATTTTCTCAAAGCAATTTTGATACATATTATCAAATAAATATTTAATCTCATACTGCATGGGCTAACCTCATATGGCCTATTTATCAACACATATAAAATATACCATCCTTTTTTTTTTGAAACTAACAAGCACAGGAAGTAATTTGTATCTTATTTTTTAGACAGACATGGGTTGATCCTTGCATTGTTGGTTTACATATTGGCAAATGCTATGTTGTCATGTGCCCAGCTCAGCATCCCTCTCAATGAAAACTTTGGGAAAATGGTAGTTTATAATTCCTTCCAAAAATGTGTTTATGGCTATTGATTAGTCTAATAGCATCAATGAATATACCAGATAGAACATGAATTTAAATTTGTTTTCTATTATGAAATAAAATATAAAGCAACGGCATATTGCCATAGGATGGAATTTTGAGTGCATAATTTTAGTCTTTATGTTCAAAATGCCATTCCCTTGTTCTGCTCTTATCATCCTGAAATAATCAATCCCAGCCCACTGCCCTGGTGAGAAAACAATACGCCAAATATGCTCACCATCCCTGCCCCCACCTCCCGGCCCTCCTCCCGACCACACGCACCCTGAGTGCTTCCAGTGGAGCTGAGCAGACTCACACAGAGACTTTAACAGATGAGGCTCATGTCCACAGGCCCTGACTTAGACCTTCAAAGGATCTGGCTCCAAAAGATAAAGTGCACCAAACCCATTGTCCGTCAGCAGTTTGAGCCACTGGATACCAGCGGAAGACCTAGTCCGCGATAAACACTTGCTCTGAAAAGTTTATAGAACTGAGGCTATGGAGGCCATTAAAAGACCCCAAATCTTTGAAAGTTATCCAAGAGGAGAATCTCAGAGGGAGGTGTTTGGGGGACAGCTGAGGAGGAACTCGATGTGGGAGGACCCAAGCACCAGGAGGTAAGCAGCCTCTGTTCTCTGCTTCCCAGGTCCCAGCCTCTACCTTAGGGAGGCCAGATGACACCTGACTCCCGAACGTCGATAGGTGTGGGATTCTCCATACCTATTTACAAAAAAAAATTTCCTTTTCACGAGCAAGCTTAAACGGGTCTCTATTACTTACACCTGAACATGAATATTACCTTGGCTTTGAGAATCTGCGTGTGTGGGCAGGCAAGGGAGGCTCCCTCAGGTTATCTTTTGCATTGATGAACAAACACATAAGATAGGCAAAGGTTTTATTATTATTTTAAAAAAATAAATAAAATTTATTTATTTGACAGAGAGAGACACAGCGAGGGAGGGAACACAAGCAGGGGGAGTGGGAGAGGGGGAAGCAGGCTTCCCGCTGAGCAGGGAGCCCGATGCGGGGCTCCATCCCAGGACCCCGGGATCATGACCTGAACCGAAGGCAGACGCTTAACGACTGAGCCACCCGGAATTTTTTAAAGTAAAAGATCATCACAATTTTCAAAAGGGAGAAGGAGATGTTAGGGAAGGAAGAAGTGGGAGAGGCTCTTTACCGTCCTTTAAAATTTAAGGATCAGCAATGTATTTCCTACCGAAAAATCATGACCGTGCCAATCACGGAGAAACACGATACCCTAAAATGTTAGCAGGGATGCTGTGGGCTAACCCCATGCACACACTCAGTTTATATTTGGAATGAAAAATCAGGACCACCCATGTGGGAGAATGCCAGAGGGGTATCTATATGTGCCCCAGGATCATTGCATAAATTTCTGGACTCTTCTTCATTTGACACTTCCAGATACCAGTTTTACTCTTTAACTGGGCAACGTTCGTGAGTGGATCACGTTGCCCAACATTGGCCATACTGAAGTTTCCTTAGTTATATCAGTGCAGAATCAGATGAGGACATTTCTGAGAAGACAGCCACTTGTTAAGAAACTGATTCTGGGGCACCTGGGTGGCTCAGTTGGTTAAGCATCTGCCTTCGGCTCAGGTCATGATCCCGGGGTCCTGGGATTGAGCCCCACATGGGGCTCCCTGCTCTGCGGGGGTCTGCTTCTCCCTCTGCCCCCCCACCCCGTGTTTGCACTCTCTCTCTCTAGCTCTCTCTCTCTCTCAAATACATAAAATCTTAAAAAAAAAAAAACTGATTCTGTTGAGAAATGCACTGACCATCAACTGTAGTTGTAATTGTTTTTACTGCGACCTAATGAGACGCATATCATACACTTCCCAAGGACTCCTAGGTCCTTTTATGGGACATGTGTGGATTCAGCAACCCATGATCTATTCCCGCCAATTTCTCTATGGTTTTAAAGGAATTTTAAGCAATAGAATAAAATCATGGGGGAAAAAAGTGCCAAGATACTGTTATGATACACTTTTTGATAATCAACATGACATTTTATGGGCTTAAATTGTTTAAATTAATAATGGATTTTGAACTTATCAAAAATAGGATATTTAACAATATCATTATCCACAAATAGGCATTTGTTTTTATAATTTGATAGAGAAGAATAAATATCTTGGGGCACCTGAGTGGCACAGTCGGTTAAGCCCCCAACCCTTGATTTCAGCTCAGGTCATGATCTCAGGGTTCTGGGATTAAGTCCCACTTCGGGCTCAATGCTCAGTGGGGAGTCTGCTCAGGATTTTCTCTCCCTCTGTCCCTCCCCCACACACTCCCACCCCTGTGTTCACTCTCTCTTTAAAATAAATAAGCCTTAAAAAAAATAAAGAATGTCTTTGAAATGAATACCAATTGCCAAGCTTCATGCCTCACAATAGTAAATTCTGGAGGACCACAGGATTACCTCAGGGCAAAATAGTTGTGCTGCTTATGAAAAACAAAGACATGGAAGTCTATTAGAAAGCTCTGCAAGGTACAAGGCTTTGAAGCCAATACATATTTTCCCCACTAAAAAAACTATCATTTTAAAGACAAAGCTTATAGTTTGGAGACCCTGAGTTAGGCATAAATAATTTATATTCATCTAGGTCGAATGCCTGACTCTCTGGCATGTTAAGTGCTACAATTATCTGGACCAGACAAGTACTTCATTTTCATTTTCTGGGGTGAAATTTTTATGGTTGAATATATCTGTGGATATTTCTGCATGATTACTTACAATGGGCTTGTTCATTCCCCCATTTAAACTTGCTAAAAGAAGTTGGTTTAATGTTTTGCTATATTGAAATTTATATTAATCTTGAAGGGTAATATTGAATTGTGCAAGCGTGCTTTATGATTGTTTTATCCTTAGTAGACTGTAGGGAGGAGACGTGAGGTCTAAAGGAAAGTCTTTTTTGCATAATTAAGTACCTTCTGTTCCCTCCCTTTGTCCCTTTCACAATTAACTATAATTGTATTTATCTAACCACGAAACATTTCTTTTGAGAAGGAAAAATTTTAGCATAATGAAGTTGTTTTGAAGGCAACAGCATGCCCATAGATGCACAGGAAAAGGCAAGGATTCTACTTTTCCAAGTTAGTTTTGTGGGACATGAATGCTGCTTTCTACTGTTCCCCATTTAGAGGTATTTTCCTACTTTTACCAAATGGGGAACAGTATGGAAAATTTGCAGAAAGGAAAATCATGAAAACTGGTGGTTCTTTTCCCCCCTTTTTGTATTTCTTACTTATATATTCAGAAGAATTCTGTTTTTCCTCCTCTGGCATGCAATTATCAAAAAAGGGGCCTGGGGAACATTTTTTGCAGGTTTTGGATACTGTCAGGTTGCCCAGTAGAGGTATCATTTTTAAGATGCTTGAGAGCAAATCCAAGAAGGACTCCATTCTTACCTTCTTTATTTTTAACTTCAAAGGGCTGATGGATTCACACTCCACAGATCATGACACGGATGTCATTGTCTTTGGAAGTCCCTTCCTTCAGTGTTTATTTTTAAACTCCCTCTAGATTCTCTGAATCTACTTCACGATGCCCCTAGTGCCTCCACAGGAAGGAACATAAGAAGAAAAATTAAACATTTGACCCCAGAAGCTGCCAAGCATCCTTAAAAAGTGAAGGGGAAAATAAAGGGAGACAGAGGGAGGGGAAGTATTCAGAAAGGAACAATAAGTATTGAGTTAATCAGGTCTTCTTTTATGAAATACAGCCTTGATATATATCTACCACTTAAAATTTACCTACAAACTCTAGCACTCGTCCTCGATTGATCTGCCTCTTTCAGTTCTCACATAGGCTCTGAGAGCAATGACTCCACAATGCGTCCCTGTAGCCCCTCGGTCAACCGCATCCCCACTGGCATCCTCCTGGTGCAGAGCCCCATGGCGTCTGGCCTGGACCAGAGCAGCAGTCCCCGTTCTTGCCTCTACTCACACACACACAAGTATATCTCTGCCACACTGGCTTTTCCCTCCAACCTCAAGGGCTGTGCATTGACTCTTTCCTTCACCTGGAAAACCCTCCTTCCTAATTTCACTTCTCTGTTCTACATCATTCAGTTTTCAGATCAAATATGGCCTCAGGAAAGATGATTTCTATGACCATCCTGTGGAAAGTAGCCCTACTCAACCCCAAGTCATTCTGCATTTTATCATTTGGTTTATTTTCTTTTTATTGCTAATTGCTACTGAAATTTTTCATGTCTGTTTATTTGCTTATTTTATATCCAGGTCCCCCCTTCCTTAATTCCAAATAGAAGGTAAACTCCACCAAAGACATGGATATTGTCCTTCTCCGTGCTACGGAGAACAGGAGTCCGCCTTTGTGCAATTGATGAATGCTTCCTAAATGGATGAAAGCACCAGGCACATTATTGGGTGACATCCATCCATCCTAAGAGCAGATACACCATATTCTCATTATTGCTGTTTTGTAGATGATAAAACTGAAGTGTAGACAGATTAGATAGATAATCTGTCCAAGATTGCATGGATAAGAAATGGCATATCCAGAATCACACCGCTTAATTTGGAGTCATTCGTTCAGGCTCCAAATCCCTTGGCCTTCTTACTGAGCCTGTGATTTATAAAGCTGACTTCCTATGCAGTAGGTGTTTCCATCTCCGTTTATATGGGTGAAGAAGTGCTGGCTCAGGACAATTGATCCTTTTGCCCCAAATTGCACAGGTGGAATACGGTGGGGTCAGAATTTGAATTGCATTTTCTATAGTGTAATCTCATACTTTTTTCTATCCAGCATGCCGCCTCACCTCTCAAATCATGGTACTAACCTTAAGGTATTACAATAGAAGTTTTGAGAACAAAAGATGTTAAAGGTAAGCATATACTTTTTACATTAGGCATTAAATTCTTGCCATCAGATTACAGTGTAAATGTGCATGACCTACCCTTCTAAGAACATGAGTCTTTAACCTTACTGCCCTCTCTGTACAAAGTACCTCGTACTGTCACAGACCCTGTAGGGACAGTCCATATTCGCAGAGTATGTCTAGTCATCTGGGGGAGTAGCCTTTGCAATAAAATCAGTTCTGGTTATAATTTTGTGGCATAAAATATTGCCCCTGCCCCCCAAATCCATGCTCTCCTCATCTTCTTGGGTACATGGCTGGAGGGTTGACCTCATTTCTGGGCTCCATTTCATTGTGTGTGCCCCTAAGATTAAATTCCAGGCAATGGAATGTGTGAGAGAAAGTAATAAGCACCTCCTCAAAGACTGGCCCAGGAAAATCCTTTACAAAGACTTCTCAGAGCTCTCTTTCCTCCTGACTGCTTGAAATGGAGATCGCTCCAAGGTCACCCGGGAAGCATCCTTAAGTCTGGGTTCCTGAAAAACTGGATGGGGTAGGATACCCTGCCAACCTGTTCACTGGAAAAATACTGTTGGTTGAGGAAGGACTAGAACTCTCAAATCTGTTCTACTACAGTTTCTCCAGTGGATTAGCTCATATAGGATTGCCACACAGAAAATGGGTAGAATCAGGCCTGGGTGATGCGCCCTGACGTGGGATCTCCCCATGCGCGCTCATGGTTTGTGTCCTGAGGCAACAGCCACAGACCTCAGCTCTCTAGTTCGGCTGAACAGAGTCACAGAGCAGCACGGAGCTGTGACTTCCGTCCACTCCACGTTGCCCCAAGTTCGGTCCCTTGCTCTGCATCTCTAACTTCTCACGGTCTTTGTCTCCAGCCCTCTGAAGCTCGGTTATTCCTTGTACCCTTCTGCCCTTATTCCCCCACTTTGTCAAAAGAGCCTTCCAGGTGTGCGCTTACTTATCAGAAGTGTAACGTGAACTTCAGAAATGAAGACCTGATTCACAGCAAAAGTGAGTGGAAAGAACCAGGATCCTCTATGCCCCTGACCCCACCGCCACCACTTACACAGATCCCGCCCACTCTCAGTATCTCCACCGGACTCGTACTTCTGTCACCATCAATGAACAGACAATAGCATGTCGTTCCCAAGTCCATAGTTTACACACGGGGTCACTCTTGCCATTCTGTCCTTTTTGACAAAAGTACAATGACCTGTATCCATCACTGTGGTATTTTCCAGAACAGCTGAGAAAGCCTTGTATTCTACCTGTTCATCCCTCTCTCGTCCCTGTACCTCTGGGACTCACCAGTACCTCTACTGTTACCATAGATTTACCTTTTCGGGATGTCAGGTAGTTAGAAATATGTCTTTCTTAATATACTAATATTTTTTCTTATTGTTTTTAGTGTTCTGTTTAGAACTTTAGAGTTACCAAGCTCCCTAGGTTTCAAAGGGTCTTCCCCAACTCCATTTTCCCCAGAAGTGCTATTATTTTTAATGTGCAATTTTATAGAATGGGTGATCTTTTAAGAATGGACATATTAGGTTTTTACAGCACCTTAATTGAATTTGAGCCATCATAAACTTGGGGGTCTCTATGTCGTGTTAGCCGAGTCTAGTTCATACAGATCCCTCACTAAAGTCCCGTTTACCCCAAGGAGTAGGGCATTTTGAAACAGCACTATTGGAAGGAGTGTAGCACAGTAGTTGTGTGGCCTTGAGCAAGTGTCTAAATCTTAATCACCTTCTCTGTCAAATAGGTGTTAGAGGTTGTTGTGAGTATTCAACCATACAAGCTGTGGGATGGACTTAGCTCAGGACTGTCTGTCATCATCACGCGGACGCTTAAATTGGGTTTTATCATTGGTTTTGCTGTAAGACATACCACATTTCTGCCACTTACTATCTGTACCACCTCAGGAATGTTTTTTTTAGCCCCGTAAAGCATCAGTTTCTTCATCTGTAAAATCTGTAACAAGGAATGAATACAGTAACTCACTAAGAGAGAGCATGTATGCAAAACTAGTAACACATAAGGCGTCACGTTCAAGCAGAAAAAAACCGACATTCAAACGCTTTCCTAGGAAGAGCAGCCGCATTTCAAAAAGCAGGTTTTCAGTGTTTTTCAAGACATACCTTGTGGGTGATTGTCGTCCTTGCAAACATATCAGAATGGTTCCAGGGGTCACTGGTGTGAGAAAGGAATATGCCTGTAATCAGTAGCACACACACTAAGCTTGGGAAAAAGAAAATTTCCATCTGCAGCACTTTCCATAATTCACCCAGGGGCATATTCACAGCGGGAACTCTAGGTCGGTAAATAGTTTATTAAAATTCTTTCTGAGTTTCATTGTATTCAGTTTCAGGAAGGGAGATAAGACAAATGAGATACATCAAAATAAATCCCAGAATTTGAGAATTAAGCAATAAAAAGGAATAAAGAAACTGGAAGAAATATTATGTGAATATTTATCAGTTATTGGGCTGCAGAGAGACTTTTGAATATAATATTGTAGAAGGGAACCATACAATAAAAACTTAACAAATAAGACTTTCTAAATTTTTTTTAAATTTCAAGTTTTTATTTAAATTCTAGTTAGTTAACACATACTATATTAGTGTCAGGAGTAGAATTCAGTGATTCATCACTTCCATACAACACCCAGTGCCCATCACAACAAGTGCCTCCCTAATGCCCATCCCCCCCCCGTCAAGCCCATCCCCCACCCACCTTCCTCCATCCACCCTCAGTTTGTTTTCTATCGTTAAGAGTCTGTTTTATGGTTTGCCTCCCTCTTTCTTTTTTTTCTTCACCCTATGTTCATCTGTTTTGTTTCTTAAATTTCACATATGAGTGAGATCATATGGTATTTTTCTCTGACTGACTTATTTCCTATAGCATTATGTACTCTAGCTCCATTTACGTCTTTGGAAATGGCAAGATTTCCTTCTTTTTGATGGCCGAGTAACATTCCATTGTATATGCATACCACGTCTTTATCCATTCAACAATCTGTGGACATCTGGGCTCTTTCCATAGTTTGGCTATTGTTGATAATGCTGCTATAAATATTGGGGTGCATATGCCTCTTTGAATCAGTGTTTTTGTATCATTTGGGTTAAACACCTAGTAGTACAATTGCTGGGTCACAGGTAGTTGTGTTTTTAAACTTTTGAGGAACCTCCACACTGTTTTCCAGAGTGGCTGCACCAGTTTGCATTCCCACCAACAGTGTAGGAGGGTTCCCCTTTCTCTGCATCCTCACCAACATCTGTTGTTTCCTGACTTGTGAATTTTAGCCATTCTGACTGGTGTGAGGTGGTATCTCGTTTTAGTTTTGATTTGGATTTCCCTGATGATGAGTGAGGTTGAGCATCTTTGCATGTGTCTGTTAGCCATCTGGATGTCTTCTTTGGAAAAATGTTGATTCATATCTTCTATTTCTTAACTGGATTATTTGTTTTTTGGGTATTGAGTTTGATAAATTCTTAGTAGATTTTGGATACTAGCCCTTAAGCTGGTATGTCATTAGAGAATATCTCCTCCCATGCCATAGACTGCCTTTTAGTGTTGTTGATTGGTTCCTTTGCTGTGCGAAAGCTTCTTATCCTAAGTCCCAATAGTTCATTTCTGCTTTTGTTTCCCTTGCCTACAGAGACATGTCTAGTAAGATCTTGCTGTGCCAAGGTCAAAGAGGTTTCTGCTTGTGTTCTCCACTAGGATTCTGATGGATTTCTGTCACGCATTTAGGTCTTTCATCCATTTTGAGTTTATTTTTGTGTGTGGTGTAAGAAAGTGGTCCAGTTTCATTCTTCTGCATGTGGCTGTCCAGTTTTCCCAACACCATTTGTTGAAGAAACTGTCTTTTTTCCATTGGATATTTTTTCTTTCATGTCGAAGATTAGTTGACCATAGAGTTGAGGGTCCATCTCTGGGCTCTCTGTTCTGTTCCATTGATCTATGTGTCTGTTTTTGTGCCAGTACCATACTGTCTTAATGATGACAGCTTTATAATAGAGCTTGAAATCCAGAATTGTGATGCTTCCAGCTTTGCTTTTCTTTTTCAAGATTGCTTTGGCCAATTGGGGTCGTTTGTGGTTCCATACACATTTTAGGATTGTTTGACCTAGGTCTGTGAAAACTGCTGGTGGTATTTTGATAGGGATTGTATTAAATGTGTAGATTGCTTTGGGTAGTATACACATTTTATTAATATCTGTTCTTATGATCCATGAGCATTTAATATTTTTCCATTTCTTTGTGTCATCTTCACAATTTCTTTCATAAGTGTTTTATAGTTTTCCAAGTACAAATCTTTTATGTCTTTGGTTAGGTTTATTCCTAGATATCTTAGAGTTTTTGGTGCAATTGTAAATGGGATCAATTCCTTGATTTCTCTGTATGCTGCTTCATTATTGGCCTGCAGAAATGCAACAGATTTCTGTATGTTGATTTTGTATCCTGTGACTTTACTGAATTTGTGTATCAGTTGTAGCAATTTTTTGGTGAAGTCTTTCAGGTTTTTTTTTAACTTTTTATTAATTTATTCATGAGAGACAGAGAGAGAGAGAGAGAGGCAGAGGGAGAAGCAGGCTCCCAAGGAGCAGGGAGCCTGATGCAGGACTCGATCCCAGGACTCTGGGATCATGACCTGAGCCGAAGGCAGACGCTTAACCATCTGAGCCACCCAGGTGCCCAGTCTTTCAGGTTTTTACATAGAGTATCATGTTGTCTGTGAAGAGTGAGTTTGACTTCTTCCTTGCTGATTGGTATTTCTTTTTGTTACCTGATTGCTGAGGCTAGGACTTCCAGTACTATGTTAAATAACAGGGGTCAGAGCAGACATCCCTTTCTTTTCCTGACCTTAGAGGAAAAGCTCTCAGTTTTGCCCCATTGAGGATGATATTAGCTGTGGGTCTTTTGTATATGGCTTTTATGATGTCGAGGTATCCCTACCCTATCTCTAATTTTTGAGCGTTTTTTTTTTTGAGGGTTTTATCAAGAACGGATGCTGTCGGGGTGCCTGGGTGGCTCAGTCATTTGAGCGGCCAATTCTTGGTTCTGGCTCAGATTGCGATCTTGGGGTCATGAGATCAAGGCCTGCATTGGGCTCTGCAATCCGCAGGAAGTCTGCTTCCTCCCTCTGCTCTTCCCTCTTCTCTCTCTCTAAAATAAAATAAAGTCTTAAAAAAATGGATGCTGTACTTTGTCAAATGCTTTTCCTACATGTATTGAGAAGATCATATGGTTCTTTTCCTTTCTTTTATTAATGTGGTGAATCACATTAATTCACTTGCAAATATTGAACCACCCTTGCAGCCCAGGAATAAATCCCATTTGGAAGATTATTTTAATGTACTGTTAGATCTTATTGGCCAGTATCTTGTTGAGAATTTTTGCATCCATATTCCTCAGGGATGTTGCCTATGATTCTCCTTTTTTAGTGGGGTCTTTCTCTGGTTTTGGAATCAAGGTAACACTGGCCTCGTAGTATGAGTTTGGAAGTTTTCCTTCCATTTCTTTTTTTTTTTTGGAACAGTTTGAGAAAAATAGGCATTAACTCTTCTTTAAATGTTTGGTAGCGGGGCGCCTGCGTGGCTCAGTTGGTTGAGCATCCGACTCTTGATTTCAGCTCAGGTCATGATCTCAGGGTCCTGGGATGGAGCCGCCATGTCATCAGGCTCCCTGCTCAGTGGGGAGTCTGCTTCTCCCTCTTCCTCTGCCCTTCCCCCATGCTCTCTCTCTCGAATAAATAAATAAATCTTAAAAAAATAAATGTTTGGTAAATTCGCCCATGAAGCCATCTGGCCCTGGACTTTTGTTTATTGGGTTTTTTTTTTTTTTTAAGATTTTATTTATTCATTTGACAGAGAGAAACACAGCAAGAGAGGGAACACAAGCAGGGAGAGTGGGAGAGGGAGAAGCAGGTTCCCCATTGAGCAGGGAGCCCGATGTGGGGCTCCATCCCAGGACCCTGGGATCACGACCTGAGCCGAAGGCAGACGCTTAACGACGGAGCCACCCAGGCGCCCTTATTGGGGATTTTTGAATACTGATTCCATTTCTTTGCTGGTCATAGGTATGTTCAAATTTTCTATTTCTTCCTGATTCAGTTTTGGTAGTTTATATGTTTCCAGGAATTTATCCATTTTTTTCCAGATTGTCCAAATTGTTGGTGTATAATTTTGCATAATATTCTCTTATAATAATTTGCTTTTCTGTGGTATTTATTGTGATCTCTTCTCTCTCATTCATGATTTTATTTATTAATTTATTTTCTTTCTTCATTTTGATAAGTGTGGTTAGGGGTTCATCAATTTTATTAATTCTTTCAAAGAATCAGCTCCTAGTGTCATCGATCTGTTCTACTGGGTTTTTTGGTAGTAGTTGTTATTGTTGTTTCTACATCATTTATTTCTGCTCTAATTTTTATTTCCCTTCTTCTGCTGGCTTTAGGCTTCATTTGTTTTTCTTTTTCTAACTATTTTAGGTGTGAGGTTAGGTTGTATATTTGAGATTTTTCTTGCTTATTGAAGTAAGCCTGTATTGCTATAAACTTCCCTCTTACGACCACTTTTGTTGCATCCCAAAGGTTTTGGACTGTCGTGTTCTCATTTTCATTTGTTTCCTTATATTTTTTATCTCTTTTTTAATTTCCTAATTAAGCCATTCACTCTTTAGTAGGATGTTCTTTAACCTCCATATATTTGTGATCTTTCCAAATTTTTTCTTGTGGTTGACTTCAAGTTTCATAGCATTGTGGTCTGAAAATATGCATGGTATGATCTCAATCTTTTTGTACTTGAGCCCTGATTTGTGACTCAGTGTGTGGTCTATTCTGGAGAATGTCCCATGTGCACTTGAAAATAATTTATATTCTGCTGCTTTAGGATGGAATGTTCTGAATACATCTGTGAAGTCCGTCTGGTCCAGTATGTCATTCAAAGCCACTGTTTCCTTGTTGAGTTTCTGCTTGGATGATCTGTCCATTGATGTGAGTGGGGTGTTAAAGTCCCCTACTATTACTGTATTATTATCAATGAGTTTCTTTATGTTTGTTATTAATTGTTTAATACATCTGGGAGTCCCAACCTGGGGGCATAAATATTTACAATTGTTAGATCCTCTTGCTGGATAGACCCACCAATGATGTTAGTGACCTTCTTCCTCTCTTGTTACAGTCTTTAGTTTAAAATCTAGTTTGTCTGATATAAGTATGGCTACTCTGGCTTTCTTTTGACACCCACTAGCATAATAAATTGTTTTCCATCCCCTTGACTTTCCATCTGCAGGTGTCTTTAGGTGAGTCTCTTGTAGGCAGCATATAGATGGTTCTTATTTTTTTATCCATTCTGATACCCTATGTCTTTTGATTGGAGCATTTAGTCCATTTACATTCAGAGTGATTTATTAATAGATATGAATTTAGTGCCATTGTATTACCTGTTAAGTCATTGTTTCTGGAGATTTTCTCTCTTCCTTTCTAATCTTAGTCACTTTTGGTCTTTCCTTCCCACTCAAAGAGTCTCCTTTAATATTTCCTGCAGGACTGGTTTAGTGGTCACAAACTCCTTTAGTTTTTATTTGCCTGGGAAAATCTTTATCTCTCCTTCTGTTCTGAATGACAGCCTTGCTGGATAAAGTATTCTTGGTGGGGGGTGGGAGGGATGGGGTGGCTGGATGATAGACATTGGGGAGGGTATGTGCTATGGTGAGCGCTGTGAATTGTGCAAGACTGTTGAATCACAGATCTGTACCTCTGAAACAAATAATGCAGTATATGTTAAGAAAAAAAAGAAGAAGAAGCTAGCAGGAGGGGAAGAATGAAGGGGAGTAAGTCGGAGGGGGAGATGAACCATGAGAGATGATGGACTCTGGAAAACAAACTCAGGGTTCTAGAGGGGAGGGGGTGGGGGGATGGCTTAGCCTGGTGATGGGTATTAAAGAGGGCACGTTCTGCGTGGAGCACTGGGTGTTATATGCAGACAATGAATCATGGAACACTACATCAAAAACTAATGATGTAATGTATGGTGATTAACATAACAATAAAAAATTTTATAAAAAGGAAAAAAGTATTCTTGGCTGCAGATTTTTCCCATTCAGCACATTGAATTTATCATGCCACTCTCTTCCGGCCTGCCTAGTTTCTGTGGTTAGATCTACTGTGAATCTGATTTGCCTTCCTTTGTAGGTTAGGGATTTCTTTTCCCTTGCTGCTTTCAGAAATTCTTTATCTCTGTATTCTGCAAATTTTACTACAATATGTCTTGGTGTTGGCCTGCTTTTGTTGATTTTGATGGGAGTTCTCTGTACCTCCTGCATCTGGATGCTTGTTTCCTTCCCCAGATTAGGCAAGTTTTCAGCTATAATTTGCTCAAATAGACATTCTGCCCCCTTTTCCCCCTCTTTTTCTGAGGCTCCTCTGATATGAACGTTATTACACTTTATGGACTTGCTGAGTTCACTAAGTCTACATTTGTGATTCAATACTTTTTTTCCCTCTTCTTTTCAGCTCCATTATTTTCCATAATTTCATCTTCTATATCACTGATTCATTCCTCTGCTTCTTCCATCATTATGGTCATTAAATCCAGTCAGTTTTGCGTATCAATTATAGCATTTTTTATTTTGGCCTGACTAGTTTTTAGGTCTTTTATCTCTGTGGTAAGGGTCTCCCTGCTGTCTTCTATGCTTTTCTCAAGCCCAGCTAGTAGCCTTATGATCGCTGCTTTAAATTCTGGATCAGGTATATTGCTTATATGTGTTTCAATTAGATCCCTAGCCATAATGTTTTCTTGTTCTTTTTTAGGGGCATGCATTCCTCCATTTTGGCATTTTGTCTCAGTCTCTGTCTTCTCCCGTGTGTTAGGAAAACCTTTTATGTTTTCTGCTCCTGAGGGTAATGGCTTTATGAAGAAGAGGTCAAGTAGTGCCCAGGGCCTGGAGCTTCAGGAAGTGTTTCTGGTGTATTCTGTGCAGTCTGCTGTTGTGTTCTGACTGCTCTTTCCCTCAGGTCGGTCCTCTGCAGAGTTTCTCCTTGCCTGCAGTGGAAGGGTTTGAAGCTTGTTCAGAGTGTGGTGAGTTTTAACTAGGTGTGCTCTGGTCTGCTTGCTTAAAGAGGCTTGATCCTAGTTCCACTAGAGCTGAAGCTTTGCAGTACTGTACAGTGAGTAGACTTACGCATGCAGAGCATTTGTGCTGGACTTCCAGCGGAGGGATCCGCTGCTCTGGTTTTCAGGCCCACTTGCCCTTGGTAAAGAAGTTGCAGG
The DNA here is from genome assembly GCF_037043125.1 of Eumetopias jubatus. Lineage (NCBI taxonomy): Eukaryota > Metazoa > Chordata > Mammalia > Carnivora > Otariidae > Eumetopias > Eumetopias jubatus. The sequence goes on from NW_028274819.1 coordinate 111,690,933, forward strand.
GGGTGGGGCTTGGTGTAGGTGGCTCAGGCCTCCACTGCTGGTGCTGTGTTGCTCACTAAAGTCAGTCCTTGCTGACAGGCAGGGCAGAAAAATGGCACCAGTCCTTTCTCTCATTCCTGTAGAGGGGAGTTCACATTTGCCACTGTCTGGGAAGCCCTCACAGAAGAGCAAACAATCTCTCCTTGTGTGTCCCAGGCACCCTTCAGATACCTGCCTTCACCCAGTCTGTGTCCAGGCCATCTGTCCACCCAGCAGTGCAGTGCACCTATGTCTTATCTCAGGCACACCAGCTGAGTTTCAAAACTCCAAACTTTAGGGACCTGGTGTGGTGAGGACCCACACTGGGGCTGGTGTTAGTTTGTTCCAGAAGAGCAGTCGTACCAATGCACAGGAGCTTGGAGTTTAGAGTAAAGTGCAGAAAAAGGCCTGAGTCCAGGTTAACTGTCTTCAGTAGGAGTCTCCGTCCCTATGCTTAAGGGGCCGGGGAGTGCAATGGTGCCTGCAGGCTCTTTTGTCCCCTGAGAGGCAACGCCACCTCTCCCAGATGCGCTCCAAGAAGGGGAAAGCATCTCTCCCAGTGCATCCCGGGGGATCCTCAGATCATGCTGTCGCCTCCTGTGCCTCTGTCCTCCTTCTCCACGGGAGCCCGGCAGTGCACACCAGGCTCCACACTGGCCATGGTCTGGACTTCTAAAACTCCAGTCTTTGAGCTCCACTGGTTATAATAACTCATGATAATCAGCCCCTCTTGTTTTCCCAGTTAATGGTTTTGGGGAAGTGTTTTTCTTGTGTGATCCCCTGTGCACTGCTCTCTCTCTCCATCTTCGTCACTGTCTCTCTCTCTCCCCCTCTCTCCATGGTCAAGGCTCCCTCCCCTCTGCAGCACCTGCGATCCTTTTCTCCCTCAAATTGTGTCTCCACACTTACTACCTTCCACGACTTCGGCTCTCCTCTCCTCTAGTTGTGCAGTTCATACTCTCAGTCCTCAGGTTGATTTCTTGGGTGTTCAGAATGATTTGATATTGATCTAGCTGTGTTCAAGGGACAAGGCAAGCAAAGAGTTACCCCTACACCCCACCATCTTCCAATCTTCTGACTTCCTGAAAATTTTGAACTTCTGCACACATGTTTAATTCTTCCACTCATCACTGTAAAAAGGCAAACAACTAACCAGGAAAAATATGGGTTATGGGTTATATAAAATATATCTGGATTAATAAGGTAATAATATTTAAAGGATTAACAAGGATTATTTTTGGTTTTTTTTTAAGATTTTATTTACTTGACAGAGAGAGAGAGCATGAACACAAGCAGGGGGAGCAGCTGAGGAAGAGGGAGAAGCAGGCTCCCCGCTGAGCAGGGAGCCAAATCACAGGACCCTGGGATCGTGACCTCAGCCAAAGGCAGACGCTTAACTGACTGAGCCACCCAGGTGCCCCTAGTGGTCTTATTCCATTGAAATATTCTCTATGAGGAAAAGAGAAACATCCAAATAGAAAGATGGCACTGTGGACTGAATGGTTTTGTCTCCTAAAAATTCCTATGCTGAGCTCCTAAGCTCCAACGTGATGGTATTAGGAGGCAGGGTCTTTGGGACATGCTCAGGGAGCCCTCCTTATGGCAGCAGTGCCCTTTTATAAAAGAGACCCAGAGTGCCCTCTCACGCCTCCTGTCATGAGTGGACAACTGAAGACAGCTGTATATGAGACAGGAAAGGACCCTCACCAGCCACTGAATCCTCCAGTGCCTTGATCTGGGACTTCCCAGACTCCAGAACGGTGAGAAATAAGTTTCTGATACTTCCATTATAGCCGCCCAAACTGACTAAGACAAATGAGTAAATGTCAATTTCAAATAATTCATTAGAAAAAAATATTTATTAAGCAACTTGTATATGCTAGACAGGGCTCTAGGTGATGGGAATTAATACCAGAATGAAAAAGATAAGCCACACTTCCTCTGCTCAGGAAGCTTGTCATCTAATGGGAAGGTGGACAGTAAAAAAGTAAACAGGAGGCAGTTACATAAATAAACAACATGATTTTAGGTGGCAAACAAATGTTTTACAAAGCAGGGGAAGTAGATAAAGAACACAGGGGGAGAGGCTATTTTGGACTGCTGAGTCCTGGAATGCTCTATGAAAGGTGACATTGGAGCAGAACAGAGTGGAGAGAGTGAGCCTTGTGAAGATCTGGAAACAGGGATGCACTGTGGCTGGAGAAAGCCCACAGCATGATCAACGTCTCTGAGAGAGAAATAAACTTAGCACAACACAACAGCAGTGAAATGCGTGTGGCTAGAGCAACGTCAAACAAGAAAGGTGGCAGGAAAGAAAGAAGGTCCAGCCCACATGGACAAATATTTATAATAATTGACCAGTAATCCCACCTCTAAAAATTTATGTTATTTGATAAAATCATTGAACACATAAATGCACACAGATATTCATATATTATAATTCAAAATAATGCAATATTGAAAATAAACCAATATACAACCATCGAGATTACTGCATTAGTATGGTATGACAATAACATGGACAGTTATGCAGAAATAAAATTATATTTTCAGACTACTTAATAAGATTAAATACTCAGGACAATATAATGAAGGGAAAAGAGCAGTACACAAAAGAGAACATGTCCTTAATTTTAGGGAGAAAACCAAGAAAGAAATAAGCAAGCAAGAACATTGAAATGTAAGCAATGATTTTCACTGTGTTGAAAAATTATATGTGACTTCAATCTTCCTCTTTATATGCCCTGTGTTTTCCATTTTTTCCAGTGGCAATATGTCACTTTTATACTCAGAAAACCAGACAAAAGTTATTAAGAAAATTAAGTTTGCACCTAAAAATGTCTTGCTTTTTATAAAATGGCCTATGATGGGTTATCCCCACAGGGAATTGTATGTACACCTTGTTTGGCTACAGACAGAGCAAAAGCAAGGGAAATGCCTGGTTCTCTGGGTGTATATGTTTGAAAAGAATCGTCACAGAATGATGGGATGTTACGGAAAAGATAGAAAGATAGTTGAAACACTTTGTTTTGAAGATGAGGAAACAAAGACCCAGGAGAGATATGTAACCTGCCAAGGACCCAACAGCAGTTCATGGTGGGAATTAGACTAAAGCCTCCCTGACTTGATCCTCAGGTCCATTATCCTATATCCCAGAACACCTCAAGCCTAACAGCCGCATGACCAACAGCTGGGCAAAGAGGATCTGTCAGAACAAGAGAGAAGAAATGACTGGGGAAAAGCTAATGTGTGGGGTAATCTACCCCCGTGAAGGAAGGCTGAGGATGACAGTAAGACCTTCAGTTGGCAATGTAACCATTTGTGGACAGAATTGAGTACACAGGAAAAAGGAAACAATTATTGACAGTTGAGATACAGTGAACTGGCTAATAAGCCTTCAGAGTGTCTATTTTCAGACAAGTTCAGCCAGGAAAGATACTTGAAGCTGCATAACTAGGAACCATCCGTCCTTTATAAGAAGACCAAGTGACCTAGAGCCCGGAGGGAGGGTAGAGGTCAGACGGGATGCCTAGAGGCAGGAAGCTGGAGAAAGTCTCTCTGTAAGGACACTGCACCCCCCATTTCCCTGTGGTTCTGTATATTTGCATTCCTAGACAACAGTAGGTTACTCCCAGACCTTAAGACTCTTTAGATTGATAGCTCACCCTAGTTATTTCTGCCATGACACACCTCATAGATATTTACTGCATGCTTAACAGGAAAGCATCTGGATGGTGTAACACATATAACTGTAATGCAAGACCTGTGGTACCACTCAGCAACCCCAGTACCAACGCTGAAATCCAAAAGACCTCCAACGGCACAGTGAAAAAACCGAAGTTCCCATCCGACAGACCTATTCTAGAACTCTAATTTTGTCGCTTTTTAACTTTGGATCAATGAGCTTCAGCTTCTTCCTCTATTCTACCTGATAGACCTGCAAAGATAAAATGAGACAATGGATGTAAACCACACAGGATGGTATGTGAAATATACAAAGCACAAGAGAAAGATTAAAGGCTCTTTCTACACTTCTTACTTTTGACTATGTACACCACCCCTCCCCCTTCATCACCTCCACACTTTCCAAATACAGAGTTTACTGAACTAGAAATCTACATTATTTCTTTTTAAGATTTTATTTATTCATTCACGAGAGAGAGACACACACAGAGAGAAAGAAGCAGGCTCCCCGCTGAGCAGGGAGCCAGATCCCAGGACCCCGGGATCATGACCCAGGCCGAAGGCAGAGGCTTCACTGACTGAGCCACCCAGGCGCCCCTACATTATGGTTTTGAATGCTGCTTCTGCAGAGCTGTACTTCTCATGGACACCCAATACTGGGTGATCAACTCTATTTGAGACCTCTCATGACCCTAAAGATAAGGGTAAAATCTTGCTTTGACATAGGAGCAACTGAAGTCACCCATGAAGCACCGTATTGGATTTCCACAAGCCCGACATGAGATTCTTTCATAGGTTTTTGCAGATGCTGCTTGTATATCAAGTGTTATGTGTGTGCATGTGTGTTGTGCTAAAATCAAGAAAGGGGGATCCTTTTTAACATGCAGAATCACTGTATCAGTGGAATAATGAGCAATGTAATGATGGGTTCTACTGTACTTGTTGTCTAAGTATGCCTTAGAGGCAGAGGCCAGCCCACAGGAGGCCTTGCAAATTTCAATTTCCAATTCCTCCCCCACAGAGCATGAAATGAAATGGAAAAGAATAAACGTTGTCAATTCGAGTTTTCTAATATATTTGGTGGAAAAGGATATTAAGTTTGAAAGTAAAGCAGCCCATTTCTTCCCTGCATGGCTGTGATCTAATCCCGTTCTTGGATAAAAATATAAATCATGAGTGTGGCAGCCTGAAACAGTGACCCCATCTCCATATTCACCACCTACATTTGCACACTTGCATATAACTCATTTCACTGTTCCTGGGAATCTATTTCCTGTTTTACATTTTCGTTCACCTTAGTCATGTGTTTAAGAATCACCTGTGGAGCTTTCTGAAAATACAAATTCTCAGTCTGCCATGAAAAACCCTAATTCAGGGAACTGCACGTTTTAATGAACATCTCAGGTGATCCCAGTGCGCACGCTCACCACCCCTCCGCCTTGGAAGACCGCTGTGCTGCTCTTTCTGGTCAATTCCCTTCTAATGAGGCCTTCCCACTATTGTTCTCCACTGAGGAATATACTTTTTCCTCCAATTAAAAAAAAAAAAAACGTTCTTACATGTCTCAGATATCTCCTTTTATTGCTCTTTTGCTTTCCAAACCATATCCTAGTTAATATGAAACATCTTCACTTGGCTTCCAGAACACACATTTGCGTCTTTTTCTCTCACATTTTTGGCCACTCCTCAGTACCCCTTGTTGGTCCCTACTTATCTCCCCGGTGCTCACAGGGATCGGTCCTCGGCCATTTTCCGTTTTCTATCAAAATCACTCCCCAAGTAATCTGACCCATTTCATGGCTTGTATATCCAACTCTTAAACCTCTCCACCGGGATGTTTAAGAAGCATTCAACCTTGCCTCAACCTGGGAACCATGATAATCCCTCCAAACCTGATTCTCCTTCAGCGTCCTCCATCCTTCCAGTTGCCAAATTCTTGAAATTATGTCTGACTCTTCCCTTTCTCTCATACCCTGCATTCAATCCACTAACAAAACCCATTGGTTCTACTTAAAAATGTATTTATAATCTGAACACTTCCCACTACCCCCAACTCTACCACTCACCACCATTTCTTACTCACAAGAGTCAAAATATCTGCATTGACCTTCTTCATCTCATGCCTACCTCCCTTTCTGAGCCATTCTTACTTCAGCAGCTGTAATGAACTTATTAAAATGTCAGTCAGAACATATCACTGCTCCAAACCCAAAGACTTCTCATCTCATTCAGAGTAAAAGCCTAGGTCTGTACCATGCCCCCCTGCCAAAGTCCTACACACGATCTGACCCCACAGCCACTCCTTGTCCCTCAACTCTCCTACTTGCTCCTTCGGCTCCAGCCCACTGGCCTCCTTCCTGCTCTGGGGACATGGCGGCACCCTCCCGCCACAGGGTGTTTGCCACTTTTGTTTCCTCTCTGGAATGTGCTTCCCTCAGATACGTGCATGCTTCGCTGTCTCACTTCCTTCAGCTTTTTACTTGAAAAGTCATTTTCCCAGAGAAACCTTTCCTGGCTAATCTGTCTAAAATTTCAACACTCCCATCCCCGCCCCCAACCATCCTAAACTCCTGACACTTCATAATCCCATTCCCTGTTTTATTTTCTACTCTTAGCTCTTATTCTAACCTGGTGTGTATTTTCCCTCTATCAACTATAGTTGACTGCTATTTCTTTGAGTGTTTAGTTTATTGCTGTATCCCTAGCAACTAGAACATTGCTGGACACATAGCAGGTATTCAATAAATACTGGCTGAATGACTTAAAGAACAGAGGTTTAAGTCCTTGGGTCCAGCAATCCATTCAGTTTACCTCTTACATTTTCTCCAGTTCTCTGCTTTATATATTCCAATCTCTTTTTCCCATACATAAACAAAGGCCAACTCCCTTTATGTGACCCCTGAAAAAGTGCTCTGTTTTCTACCCTAATATTCTTTGGACTGTTAACTTCTTTTCCTATTAAAATGGGAGCCTTTGCTTTGACAGCGCCTCCCGTGTGACAAGCACTAATACAGTGAGCCTCTAATATAATGCTGCTTTCCCATTTTACAGATGAGGAAAGTATTCTTTGAGTAATTTGAGCACCTTTAGTGGAGATCATCCTTTGATCCTCCTGAGTCTGCCCCCTAAACCTGGGCTTTTGGCCACAAATTGTGCTCTACGTTTTCATACCAAAGCCATGTCATAGGGCTTCATGTGCACTTGCCCCACCTTTGAACACTCCCAGGTCTAACTGTGATGTGTCCTACCCTCCCACACTTCGCTTCGTAGACATCCAACTTTGTTCTTTCATTTCACAGTTGTTTCTTAAAACTCATCCTCTGTCCTCCACCACTCCTAAAGCTTTCCCAGTGGAAGGGAGATTCTGTCTATGTAGTTTTATGTCACTTGCCTCCAAATATCTCTCCCTCTTTCTCTCACCCTATATAGCCCCCTTCCTCAGGTCTCTCAACAGTTACACTTCAAATTCCAACCCCACTTTTAAAATGTGTCATGCCAAGGCAATGTTAGTAGTGATAGCCAAAGTCAGCAGAAAATTTGGATAACTCATTGTTTCAAAAATGGAATTACTGGCTCATCAATCTGGCACAGTTATTTTATGCAGTGAAGAGGTACCAACGTATGTGCCAAATATCTCCCCTTTAATTTTCATTGGGTAGAAATGTATCCATAGGAATGATATAACAAAGGCAATGCAAAGTTTGGAGGCCAATGACACCTGCATCACTATTGTGATAACCTTATTCTACTTCTAAGTCCTTTTACAAGGACTACAGATAAGCTATTTGATATTAATGGGAATAAACTGCCAGAAAAAATGAAAAAAAATCAGGATAATTTAATATTTTACAAACCTACCATGTTCTTTTTGCTGAGATTAACTTAATTCAGACCCTGCTCATGAACACAGCAACTCCTCCACAAAGGTGAATGTTTTAATGCTCGTGGTTCTCAAAATAAACGCCTTTCTTCCTTCATAATTCACCAACAGTCTGGTGAGGTTATGTTCCCTAAATCCCTATTCTCTTTAGAGCGATCTTGAGCTTCTCAATGTTCTCTCTGCATTTTTATTAGAAAAGTGGGGAAGGCAAAAGACTAGATTATGATGGCACTTATATGAATTCATTACCTTTCCTAGAGATGGAGATGGATTTTATGGCCACATTGCACTGAAGCATAACTCCCTTAAAATATGGTAGGGTTTTTCATTTTTAATAACTCCCTGCTAAAAGGAAAAGATTAAAGTTGCTGATTTACAAGAGAGGAAAATACATACAATAAATAAAATAGAATGTATGTATTCTTGAGATCATAACTTTCTTACTATTGAATTTCAAATCTACTGAAGTGGAAAAAAAGACAGTCAGTGATGAGGAAGAATGACAAAATGAAAAATCTGGAACACAGCTTCAGTCAGTTAATGTTTCTGTGTAGACAAAAGCCTCATCATAGGTTTTAGAACGGAAACTCATACATCAGATTTTCAGCCAAGAGCTTATCAGATAATTGCAGATTCCCAATGGCAGTAATCCTTTAACATGTTTTTCATCAACTGTATTGTTTTCGCCATCATCCCTATCATGTGTCAACCAACACACCAGAAAAAAAAAAAAATCAGTTGGACTGCAAGTTTAGGCCAAGTATGGTCCTTGCGGCCACGGACAGACATCTTTCAATGCGATCAATTCTCTATGACTGGCTAAAAATGGTCAGTCTGAATGCACACATCTATCTGAAAATAAAACTAGTAAAAAACTATTGAATTCTTCTGAGAAATTTGATGACATGATGGATATTTTAAAGTTCTAGCAACCTTTGGAGAATTAATATAGTTAAACATTGCTAAGATAAAGTCTTAAGATATGTCATTATCTTGTGTACCCTTGGGAAAGAAAAAAAAGCTGTCAATTAAACTCCTAATTAAATTAATCAATGCTTTGTTCTCTTTAGAAACGTTATGCTTATTCAAAGAACCCTTACATACTTAATTTTCATACATAACGTATTCATACATAGTTTTTTGAATTACTTCTGTGCATAAATAAAAATGAAAGTTTTAGCGGAATACACAGGTTTAAGTATCCCTGAAACTTATTCCAATCCAGAATCTGACTCTCCTGAAAAATTTTTGGGTTGAGAATTATTGAACTCCGTGTTTTTCCATACAGTGTTATTTTCTGGGTCATCAAGGATGTTCATGATACAGCATTTATTTACAAAGTACTCCACTATTGTCTTTGAACTTTTCTCCTACCCACGAACGCCTTCCTACCAGGTTTGATGCCTGGAGGTTCTTAATCTTACCGAAGTGTGAGGGGATGTCCACCATGTTATTCTGACTGCCGCTTGGCCAAGAGTATCTGGAAGAAGCAAAGGGTTTTTCTGATTGTAGAGCTGTTTAAAGTGAGAAAACGAAATGCATCTTAGAATTGACAATATATGGAGAGGCGGAGCAAGATGGCAGAGGAGCAGGAGACCTAGATTTCGTCTGGTCTCAGGAATTCAGCTGAATAGGGATCAAACCATTCTGAACACCTACGAACTCAACAGGAGACCGAAGAAGAGAGTAGCAACAACTCTCTGAACAGAGAAGCGACCACTTACTGGAAGGTAGGACGTGCGGAGAAGTGAATCCGAGGCGATATTCGGGAGGATAGACGGCGGGGGAGGGGCCTCCGTCGGCCGCTTCTGGCAAGTGCTAGAGCCGCGGAGCACAAAATCGGACCTTTTAGAAGTCGGCTCCGCTGAGGGACGTCGCTCCAGTGGCTGAGCGGGGGGTGGAACCCTCGCGGGACAGTGGGGTCTCAGGACCCTCGGGGTCACAGAAAGACCGGGGGTGCCTGAGTGCGGCAGAGCTCCCAGGGATCGGAGCGGGGAAGCCGGCTGCAGAGACGGAGCCGAGGCGCGGGCTCTCAGCTCGGGGTGGCCATAGACTGTGATCCGCGGCCCAGTCGGGGCACGGCTCCCCCAGCAGGGACCCAACAAGCAGCAGATCCGGGGAGACTCCCCTTCCTCCCCCGGGAGGAGCGGTGCGGGAACGCACTGCAGGTATCTGCTGGGTTTGGAGACTCCGCGCGGGGTCGGGGGCCAGAGATAGAAACGCTCGGTCACAGGCCGGGTGAGCACGGAGTGCGGCCGGAGACCGGGGACACGGGAGTGACTGCTTTTCTCTGGGGGCGCATGAGGAGCGGGGCCCCGAGTTCTCAGCTCCTCCGAGTGGAGATTGGGAGGCCACCATTTTCACCCTGGTCCTCCAAGGCTGTACGGAGAGCTTGCAGGGAACAAAAGCTCCTGAGAGCAAACCAGAGCCGCTTCCTTAGCCCGGACCAACAAGGATGGGGCAATTCCGCCTCCGGCAAAGACATTTGGAAACCACGGCAACAGGCCCCTCCCCCAGAAGATCAGCACAAACAGCCAGCAAGCCAAGACCAAGTTGATCGATCAAGGAGAATAGGAGAACTCCAGCGCTAGGGGAATACTGCACATAGATTCATGGCTTTTTTTTTTTTTTTTACCATGATTCATTATTTCATCAAAGTTAATTTTTGTTGACTGTTTTTTTCTATTTTTCTTTTTCCTTTTTTCAACCAACATCTTATAAATCCCTTTTTTAAAAAAAAATTTTTATTTTTCATTTTTAGAGTCATATTTTATCCCTTCATAGTAGTTACCCTTATTTTTGGCATATATATATAAGTTGTTCTCTCTTTAAAATTTTGAGGTACAGTTTCTTCTAACAGATCAAAATATACCCTAAATCACTAGTGTATGGCTTTGTTCTAGTCTCCTGCCTGATCACATTCTCTCCCTTTTTCCTTTTTTTTTTTCTTTTTCTTAAATCTTCTTTCTTTTTTCAAACAACTTATCTTACCAAGTCCTTTTATAAAATTTTTATAATTTTCATCTTTACAGTCATCTTCCATCCCTTCATTGTATCAACCCTTATTTTGTACATATATGTCTTTCTTCCTTTAAAATTTTAGGAGGCACTTTGTTCTAACAGACCAAAATACGCCCAAAATCTAGTGTGTGGTACTGATCTATGCACTAGCCTGATCATATTTGATCATATTCTGCCTTTTTTGTATTGTTTTGTTTTTGTTTTTATCTCTTTTTTTCTTTTTTTTTCTTTTTCTCTTTCTTTTTTCTTTCTTTCCCTTTCTTTTCCCCTGGTTTCAGGTCTTTTCTGATTTGTATACAGTATATTTGCTGGGGACGTTGTAAACCTGTTAGCATTTTGTTCTCTCATTCATCTATTCTCCTCTGGACAAAATGACAAGACGAAAGAAATCACCTCAGCAAAAAGAACAAGAGGTAGTACCGTCAGCCAGGGACCTACTCAATACGGACATTAGTACGATGTCAGACCTAGAGTTCAGAATCATGACTTTAAAGATACTAGCTGGGCTTGAAAAAAGCGTGGAAGTTATTAGAGAAACCCTTTCTGGAGAAATAAAAGAACTAAAATCTAACCAAATCGAAATCAAAAAGGCTATTGATGAGGTGCAATCAAAAATGGGGGCACTAAATGCTCGGATAAATGAGGCAGAAGAGAGAATCAGCGATATAGAAGACCAAATGATGGAAAATAAAGAGGCTGAGAAAAAGAGAGAGAAACAACTACAGGATCACGAGGGCAGAATTCGAGAGATAAGTGATACGATAAGACGAAACAACATTAGAATAATTGGGATCCCAGAAGAAGAAGAGAGAGAGAGAGGGGCAGAAGGTATATTGGAGTAAATTATAGCAGAGAACTTCCCTAATGTGAGGAATGAAACAGGCATTAAAATCCAGGAGGCACAGAGAACCCCTCTCAAAATCAATAATAATAGGTCAACACCCCGACATCTAATAGTAAAACTTACGAGTCTCAGAGACAAAGAGAAAATCCTGAAAGCAGCTCGGGAGAAGAGATATGTAACCTACAATGGTAGAAACATTAGATTGGCAACAGACCTATCCACAGAGACCTGGCAGGCCAGAAAGGACTGGCAAGATATCTTCAGAGCGCTAAACGAGAAAAATATGCAGCCAAGAATACTATATCCAGCTAGGCTATCATTGAAAATAGAAGGAGAGATAAAAAGCTTCCAGAACAAACAAAAACTAAAGGAATTTGCAAACACGAAACCAGCCCTCCAAGAAATATTGAGAGGGGTCCTCTAAGCAAAGAGAGAACCTAAAAGCAGCAAAGATCAGAAAGGAACACAGACAACGTACAGTAACATTCACCTTACAGGCAATACAATGGCACTAAATTCATACCTTTCAATAGTTACCCTGAATGTAAATGGGCTAAATGCCCCAATCAAAAGACACAGGCTATCAGATTGGATTAAAAAACAAGACCCATCCATATGCTGTCTGCAAGAGACTCATTTTAGACCCAAAGACACCCCCAGATTGAAAGTGAGGGGGTGGAAAACCATTTACCATGCTAATGGACACCAAAAGAAAGCCGGGGTGGCAATCCTTATATCAGACAAACTAGATTTTAAACCAAAGACTGTAATAAGAGATGAGGAAGGACACTATATCCTACTTAAAGGGTCTATCCAACAAGAAGATCTAACAATTGTAAATATCTATGCCCCGAACATGGGAGCAGCCAATTATATAAGGCAATTAATAACAAAAGCAAAGAAACACATTGACAACAATACAATAATAGTGGGGGACTTTAACACTCCCCTGACTGAAATGGACAGATCATCTAAGCAAAAGATCAACAAGGAAATAAAGACTTTAAATGTAACACTGGACCAAATGGACTTCACAGACATATTCAGAACATTCCATCCCAAAGCAAAGGAATACACATTCTTCTCTAGTGCCCATGGAACATTTTCCAGAATTGATCACATCCTAGGTCACAAATCAGGTCTCAATCGGTACCAAAAGATTGGGATCATTCCCTGCATATTTTCAGACCACAATGCTTTGAAACTAGAACTCAACCACAAGAGGAAAGTCGGAAAGAACTCAAATACATGGAGGCTAAAGAGCATCCTACTAAAGAATGAATGGGTCAACCAAGAAATTAAAGAAGAATTAAAAAAATTCATGGAAACCAATGAAAATGAAAACACAACTGTTCAAAATCTTTGGGATACAGCAAAGGCAGTCCTGAGAGGAAAGTATATAGCAATACAAGCCTTTCTCAAGAAACAAGAAAGGTCTCAAATACACAACCTAACCCTACACCTAAAGGAGCTGGAGAAAGAACAGCAAATAAAGCCTAAACCCAGCAGGAGAAGAGAAATCATAAAGATCAGAGCAGAAATCAATGAACTAGAAACCAAAAGAACAGTAGAACAGATCAACGAAACTAGGAGCTGGTTCTTTGAAAGAATTAACAAGATTGATAAACCCCTGGCCAGACTGATCAAAAAGAAAAGAGAAATGACCCAAATCAACAAAATCATGAATGAAAGAGGAGAGATCACAACCAACACCAAAGAAATACAAACAATTATAAGAACATATTATGAGCAACTCTATGCCAGCAAATTCGATAACCTGGAAGAAATGGGTGCATTCCTAGAGATGTATCAACTACCAAAATTGAACCAGGAAGAAATAGAAAACCTGAACAGACCTATAACCACTAAGGAAATTGAAACAGTCATCAAAAATCTCCCAAGAAACAAAAGCCCAGGGCCAGATGGCTTCCCAGGGGAATTCTATCAGACATTTCAAGAAGAATTAATACCTATTCTCCTGAAACTGTTCCAAAAAATAGAAATGGAAGGGAAACTTCCAAACTCATTTTATGAGGCCAGCATTACCTTGATCCCAAAACCAGACAAAGACCCCATCAAAAAAGAGAATTACAGACCAATAACCTTGATGAACATGGATGCAAAAATTCTCACCAAAATACTAGCCAATAGGATCCAACAGTACATTAAAAGAATTATTCACCACGACCAAGTGGGATTTATTCCTGGGCTTCAAGGCTGGTTCAACATCCGCAAATCAATCAACGTGATACAATACATTAACAAAAGAAAGAACAAGAATCATATGATCCTCTCAATAGATGCAGAAAAAGCATTTGACAAAGTACAGCATCCTTTCTTGATCAAAACTCTTCAGAGTATAGGGATAGAGGGTACATACCTCAATATCATAAAAGCCATCTATGAAAAACCTACAGCGAATATCATTCTCAATGGGGAAAGGCTGAGAGCTTTTCCCCTAAGGTCAGGAATGCGGCAGGGATGTCCACTCTCACCACTGCTATTCAACATAGTATTAGAAGTCCTAGCCACAGCAATTAGACAACAAAAAGAAATCAAAGGCATCCAAATTGGCAAAGAGGAAGTCAAACTCTCACTCTTTGCAGATGATATGATACTGTATGTGGAAAACCCAAAAGACTCCACCCCAAAACTGCTAGAACTCATACAGGAATTCAGTAAAGTAGCAGGATATAGAATCAATGCACAGAAATCAGTGGCATTCCTATACACCAACAAGACAGAAGAGAGACAAATCAAGGAGTCGATCCCATTTACAATTGCACCCAAAACCATTAGATACCTAGGAATAAATCTAACCAAAGAGGCAAAGGATCTGTACTCAGAAAACTATAAAATACTCATGAAAGAAATTGAAGAAGACACAAAGAAATGGAAAAACGTTCCATGCTCATGGATTGGGAGAATCAACATTGTGAAGATGTCAATGCTACCTAGAGCAATCTACACATTCAATGCAATCCCCATCAAAATACCATCCACTTTTTTCAAAGAAATGGAACAAATAATCCTAAAATTTGTATGGAACCAGAAGAGACCCAGAATAGCCAGAGGAATACTGAAAAAGAAAAGCAAAGCTGGCGGCATCACAATTCCGGACTTCCAGCTCTATTACAAAGCTGTCATCATCAAGACAGTATGGTACTGGCACAAAAACAGACACATCGATCAATGGAACAGAATCGAGAGCCCAGAAATGGACCCTCAACTCTATGGTCAACTTATCTTTGACAAAGCAGGAAAGAATGTCCAATGGAAAAAAGACAGTCTCTTCAACAAATGGTGTTGGGAAAATTGGACAGCCACATGCAGAAAAATGAAACTGGACCATTTCCTTACACCACACACAAAAATAGACTCCAAATGGTTGAAAGACCTAAACGTGAGACAGGAGTCCATCAAAATCCTAAAGGAGAACACAGGTAGCAACCTCTTCGACCTCAGCCGCAGCAACTTCTTCCTAGAAACATCGCCAAAGGCACGGGAAGCCAGGGCAAAAATGAACTATTGGGATTTCATCAAGATAAAAAGCTTTTGCACAGCAAAAGAAACAGTCCACAAAACCAAAAGACAACCGACAGAATGGGAGAAAATATTTGTAAATGACATATCAGATAAAGGGCTAGTATCCAAAATCTATAAAGAACTTATCAAACTCAACACCCAAAGAACAAATAATCCAATCAAGAAATGGGCAGAAGACATGAACAGACATTTCTCCAAAGAAGACATCCAAATGGCCAACAGGCACATGAAAAAGTGCTCCACATCGCTCGGCATCAGGGAAATCCAAATCAAAACCTCCATGAGATACCACCTCACAGCCGTCAGAATGGCTAAAATTAACAAGTCAGGAAACGACAGATGTTGGCGGGGATGTGGAGAAAGGGGAGCCCTCCTACACTGTTGGTGGGAATGCAAGCTGGTGCAACCCCTCTGGAAAACAGTATGGAGGTTCCTCAAACAGTTGAAATTAGAGCTACCGTTCGATCCAGCAATTGCACTACTGGGTATTTACCACAAAGATACAAATGTAGGGACCCGAAGGGGTACGTGCACCCCAATGTTTATAGCAGCAATGTCCACAACAGCCAAACTGTGGAAAGAGCCAAGATGTCCATCGACAGATGAATGGATAAAGAAGATGTGGTATATGTACACAATGGAATATTATGCAGCCATCAAAAGGAATGAGATCTTGCCATTTGCAACGACGTGGATGGAACTGGAGGGTGTTATGCTGAGTGAAATAAGTCAATCAGAGAAAGACATGTATCACATGACCTCACTGATATGAGGAATTCTTAATCTCAGGAAAGAAACTGAGTGTTACTGGAGTGGTTGGGGGTGGGAGGGATGGGGTGGCTGGGTGATAGACATTGGGGAGGGTATGTGCTATGGTGAGTGCTGTGAATTGTGCAAGACTGTTGAATCACAGTTCTGTACTTCTGGCACAAATAACGCAACATATTTTAAGAAAAAAGAAAAAAGAAGAAGATAACAGGAGAGGAAGAAAAGGGGAGTATGTCAGAGGGGGAGACGAACCATGAGAGATGATGGACTCTGAAAAACAAACTGAGGGTTCTAGAGGGGAGGGGGGTAGGGGGATGGGTTAGCCTGGTGATGGGTGTTGAGGAGGGCACGTTCTGCATGGAGCACTGGGTGTTATGCACAAACAATGAATCATGGAACACTGCACCAAAAACTAATGATGTAATGTATGGTGATTAACATAACAATAAAAAATTAAAAAAAAAAAGAATTGACAATATATGGTACACTATTGGCCAAATATGTCAAGAAGTTTTTGTCCCTCCTCTCCAGGACAATCTTATGTATGAAAACTTATTTTTACATGGATTCTACAATGTCTCTTGTGTCAGTGACTCAATATTCTCACCTCCAACACCTTTGTGGTAGTCTTCTTAAATGTAAAACTTAGTTTTTGATCAGTATCCTCCAAATATTGACCATACAATTCAATTTAAAGGTGAGTCCAAGTCAGGTTTTCTTGTAATTCAGTATTTCCCAAATTCATGTCCAGTATATTGGGGAAATGCTGGATTAAGCAAAAACTAAACAGGAGGCTTTAATACAACTTTTTCAGAACCTGTAATATATGGATGTATATTGTGATTGTCTAAGAGTGGCAAATTATGTAACACTTCTGAAAATTATTTGATTATAGAACATTTTTAATAGAATATGTTATAAAATTTTTGCCTTGAGGAACAATATTATAGTTAGCTAATATTCTTTGTAGGGTTTCTTTGTAGTGTCTTCTCTTTGCTATGTGGCACTTTAAATTACTAAAACTCTGGGCTTGCACGTTATTTTAATACAGATAACTCCACATTTATCCAGGATTATCAAAGAATGAGATGGTCATGACATAAATTTTAGGTAAGAGAATCTTATTTATGCACAAAATTGTTTGCCTTCTATCATACAGTGTGGTTACACAATTCCATAACATATGTTTGTTTTGAAAACTGACCAAGATGGCCATGAAGAAAATCCTAGGCTTTTTGGGAAAATATGAAACATCTCTGGCAGCTAGGGTAAATGAAGGTTAAATGTTCTTTCCCCACAACTGTCCTATCGGTTGTTATATCACAAGAGAAGCATGTCTCTGACAAACAGATAAATGTTATTAGTAAACAAGTATAAAGCAAATAGGTGGTTCTTAAAGCTGCTCTGGGGACAGTCTAATTCTGTTAAGATACTCCAACCTTTCATACAGACTTACTCAAGTGAACACAATGGTATCCTGGGTATAGGACTAGCTGGCCTTGTAACTAGGTCACGAGACAAGGAATATTCTGTGAAACAAGAGGATAGAGGTCCAATGGGGTCTGGTCAAGACTGAGCTATATAGGTACCTGGGTGGCTCAGTTGGTGAGCGACTGCCTTCGGCTCAGGTCATGATGCTGGAGTCCCGGGATCAAGTCCCACATCGGGCTCCCTGCTCGGCGGGGAGTCTGCTTCTCCCTCTGACCCTCTTCCCTCTCGTGCTCTCTCTCATTCTCTCTCTCTCAAATAAATAAATAAAATCTTTAAAAAAAAAAAAGACTGAGCTATATAAAGAACTTCTCAAACTCAACACCCAAAACCAAATAATCAAGTCAAAAAATGGGCAGAAGACACGAACAGACACTTCTCAAAAGAAGACAAACAAATGGCTAACAGACACATGAAAAAATGTTCATCATCGTTAGCCATCAGGGAAATTCAAATCAAAACCACATTAAGATACCACCTTACACCAGTTAGAATGGCAAAAATGGACAAGGCAAGAAACAAATGTTGGAGAGGTTGTGGAGAAAGGGGAACCCTCTTACACTGTTGGTGGGAATGCAACCTGGTGCAGCCACTTTGGAAAACAGTGTGGAGGTGCCTCAAAAAATTAAAAATACAGCTACCCTATGACCCAGCAACTGCACTCCTGGGTATTTACCCCAAAGACCCAGATGTAGTAAAAAGAAGGGGCACCGACACCCCAATGTTCCTAGCAGCAACGTCCACAATAGCCAAATTGTGGAAAGAGCTGAGATGCCCTTCAACAGATGAATGGATAAAGAAGATGTGGTCCATATATACAACGGAATATGACTCAGCCATCAGAAAGGATGAATACCCAACTTTTACATCCACATGGATGGGACTGGAGGAGATGATGCTAAGTGAAATAAGTCAAGCAGAGAAAGTCAATTATCATATGGTTTCACTTATTTGTGGAACAAGGAATAGCATGGAGGACATTAGGAGAAGGAAGGGAAAAATGAGGGGGGGAAATCGGAGGGAGAGACGAACCAGGAGAGACGATGGACTCTGAGAAACAAACTGAGGGTTCTAGAGGGGAGGGGGGTGGGTGATGGGTTAGCCCCGTGATGGGTATTAAGGAGGGCACGTTCTGCGTGGAGCACTGGGTGTTATAAGCAAACAATGAATCATGGAACTTTACATCAAAAACTAATGATGTATTGCATGGTGACTAACATTACATAATAAAATTATATTAAAAAAAAAAAAAAGACTGTACTCTGCACCAAAGACATTTGGCTGCTGATCTTGCTGAATTCTTATACCTCATTCATTTAAGAAGAGAGTCTGTGATTGGTAAGTATCATATGATCTCACTGATATGAGGAATTTGAGAAATAAGACAGAGGATCATAGGGGAATGGAGGGAAAAAATGAAACAAGACGAAACCAGAGAGGGAGACAAACCATAAGAGACTCTTAATCTCAGGAAACAATTGAAGGTTGCTGGAGGGGAGGGGGGTGGGGGGATGGGGTAACTGGGTGATGAACACTGGGGAGGGTATGTGCTATAATGAGCACTGGGTATTATATAAGACTGATGAATCACAGACCTGCACCCCTGAAATAAATAATATATGTTAATAAAATTTTTTTTTTTAAAAAGAAGAGAGTCTGACCAATATTTCCTATCAACCACATGTATAGGACACTATTCACTTCACTGATGAAAAATCATTTCTAATATTGCTTATACAAATTAACAAAGTCTTCATGTGTATATTTGGATAAAGATATGTGGGCACTAAGCATTCAAATTCTCTAATGCTGATTTCTGACAAAGATTGTTTTTACAAATGCTAACCAATTATTGCTTTGGTTTAAATTGCAGTTAACTTGTATACATATACATATATGTAACAATATTAATATTTGATTTTTAAAAATGAATGTCCATTATATTGGTAATGTAAAACCTTACCCTATTAAACAGAATATAGCCAAAGGAATTGATATGTATTTACAGTAATTAAGCACCATTATTATATTTTTCAATTAATGGGACACCCCACTGATATCTATCAGCTCCAAAGAGTTCTATCAGGATGTTTGCAAGCATAGTAAATAAAGACTCCATACCGAATCTTAGTTCTTCTTTTTGTACATTTTTAAAAACTCCTCTCTCATTCTCAATTTTATTGTATTATTCTTGATGTTCCACTCTCCAGTCTGCTACTTAATAGAGAAACCACACATTTGATCTAATTAAAATCATGTACAGGGGCGCCTGGGTGGCTCAGTCGGTGAAGCATCTGCCTTCAGCTCAGGTCATGATCTCGGGGTCCTGGGATCGAGCCCTGCGTCGGGCTCCCTGCTCAGTGGGAAGTCTCCTTCTCCCTCTCCCTCTGCCCGTCCCCGCTATCGCTCTCATTCTCTCTCAAATAAAGAAAATATTTTTTAAAAATGTTTAAAATTATGTACAAACTAAGACCAAGCCAGCTCTCTATTAGGGCCTAAAGTTTTCCCAGAAAGTAAAGCACACAGACTTTCTAGAATGATCTTTGGAACACCTAGCTTGGATGTTCAAAGACTGCCCCTCAGTTTTATTATAGTTCCTTCAAGTTGCTGAATAAGTTATTTTCAAAACAACGTGAAAAATAAGTTATACCAGATTTTATCGACCTTAATGTTTTCATATTTTCTACAGTTATGTTTGGCTTCAAAAGTGAATTCAACAACGTTCCAAGCTTGGTAAAATTAATATCGTACTAGAAAAAACAATTACATCAACTTTAATGCATTAGGGAAAAATATATGTGCGGTCAGGATGTTGGTCAGATTGAGACAATTAATTTGCGTATTTTTTATTTTCAATGTAATACCATCCTGCGTGTGCCGTAGGATCATATTAAGAATGCTGCTGGGCTTCACGGGGGTCTAGACAACACTCCTAATAACTAAAAACATTTGAAAATGACCTGAAATAGAACTATTAAAAATTCCCAGCTGTGCCGTGAGTAATAGGATTATTGTTCAAAAACTAAATAATCTTGGGGGAGCTATAACCATAAAAGTACAATATCGTACAGTTGGGGAAAAAACTTTTAAGGCCTTTCAAAACTTCTCCTTAGGGGCACCTGGGTGGCTCAGTCGTTAAGCGTCTGCCTTCGGCTCAGGTCATGATCCCAGGGTCCTGGGATCGAGCCCTGCGTCGGGCTCCCTGCTCCGCGGGAAGCCTGCTTCCCCTCTCCCACTCCCCCTGCTTGTGTTCCCTCTCTCGCTGTCTGTCTCTCTGTCAAATAAATAAATAAAATCTTAAAAAAAAAAAAAAACTCCTTAGGGAAGTAACTTCATTTTTAATGCTCCTGTTGTTAAAACAGTGCCCACGATAATGCTTTTAGTAATTTGAACAACAACAACAACTTCTGTCCTAAGATACAATTCATTCTATTTTTAAACAGGTCAAATTAGGCTTTTTGTGTTTTTTTAAATACGGTATGAATTAGAATGTCCCTAGTTCTACATGCTTTATAGAGCAGGGATGGTTTATTTATAGAAACCATCTTCCATGTAGTAGGTCTTCAAGTGCATGCAGATAGTCTCTGTGTCTCTCTGCACCCTTCACCCCTACCCAGCTCTCCCTCCATGCCACTCACGCACTTTTATCTTCCTAATCATTAGGACAGGTTCTTGGCAGATACTCCACTGTTCCTGTGGCCTCATCAGTATGCATATTAGTTTCTCTACATTTACACATGGTGCCCAGGTAGATTTTAAAGCCAAGCCATTTAAGTTAGAACTATAATTTGGACAGACATGTTTTTTAATTTGCCTTTGTTCCCTTGAGATGACCCGCTCCTTTCCTGTGGTCTCCCACATGCTTCCTTTGTCACGCTTTTATCGTTTCACTTTGCCCACCCCACTCGTGAGATAGCGTCTCATCGATTGTGCTACATTAAGTCAACAAGGGTTGCTGATGCCTTCAAACCTTCCTGAGAGGTTTGGAGTTTCACCCCAGCCAACTCAAAAGCAGAAATGGCCAACAAACAGCTTGAACTAGTAGTGCCTTTTCCTAGCTTGGAGAGTCGCCTAGGCTCAAACATAAAAAATACAGTCGTGAAACACAGGTCATGATCTGGCAAAGATGCCACACTAGATTATACTTCAGGATTCTTCAATTAGTTAATCAGATTAAAAAGTATTTGTAAAAATATGTTGATAAGACTGGCGAATAGTGTCTACCCATTGTCAAAACAGTCTCACCTTGGTAGAAGTTTAAAATTTTCAAATGAGGGCGCCTGGGTGGCTCAGTTGGTTAAGCGACTGCCTTCGGCTCAGGTCATGATCCTGGGGTCCCGGGATCGAGTCCCACATCGGGCTCCCTGCTCGCCAGGGAGTCTGTTTCTCCCTCTGACCCTCTTCCCTCTCGTGCTCTCTATCTCTCATTCTCTCTATCTCAAATAAATAAATAAAATCTTTAAAAAAATAAAATAAAATTTTCAAATGAGGGACTCTTTCTGTCTTTACTCTGGAAACAAATCCCTTATGGCCTCAAAAGAAAAAAAAATCTATGAGAAAAATCAGGGTCAGCGTCAAATGATGTGATTTATTTCTACCACAAGTTAGCTTATTGAAAGTAAACTGTAGGGGCATCTGGGTGGCTCAGTCGGTTAAGCGTCCGACTCATGCTTTTGGCTCAGGGCATTATCTCAGGGTCGTGGGATCGAGCCCCATGTTGGGCTTTGTTCTCCACCAGGAGTCTGCTTGACATTCTCTGTCTCCCTCTGCCCCTTGCCCCACTCATGCTCTCTCTGTCTCAAAATAAAAAAATTTTATAAAAAGTAAATTTTATTATTCATTTTGTGCAACCCTTTCAATACTTTTTTCTCTTCCATGGTGCACTGCTACTTTTTTTAGTAGAGAAGATGTAAGAAGGGAAGTCAGGAGACATAACCAAGATTTTAGAACACAAAAGATGGCCTCGGTCTCAAACCCTCAAAAGCAACTCTTTGACAGAGGAGAACTACACATCCAAATGGTGAAATTAGTCGGCTAAGAATAAAGAATCTGGTCACTACTAAGGGTTAAATACTCAAATTTTAAATACTGTCATTAATAAATTCAAAATGGGCTCAATGGAAAAGAATAGATGTATAATATGGAATTCCACGGGACATAAATACAGAGAAATATTTTCTTGATTGGATTAAAATTCTCACTCAAGGAAAGGGACCTGAATACCAATTTGTTGCTCAGGAAATGAGGAGAACTCAAAGTATGACAGTTCACTGGATATAAGCGCATCTTGTGAAGATAAAAGTGCAGAATTCTAAAGGAGACTGGCAGACATCCCAGATTGCAGAAGGAGTTCTGCAATATATGCAACATATTCATCTTTGAAACCTTAAATTTAGATAATGCAGCTCGAGAATGGATAAATGGAAATAAAACATATAACTGAGCTGAAGAAAAATTATAGATATAGGGATTCTTTTCCATGAAAGACATATAACTCAATGACTCATTCTATTAAGAGTGTAGGATAAATTGAATACACTGGACTTATGATTGTATTACTATGTATAATAATTTTCCTCAAGTTAGGACCCAGAAAATAGAAGTAGGCTTGCATTTGAGTCAATCAAGTAGATCTAACAGTTGCATTTTTTGCTATACATTTAGTATGGGCCATTGCAATTATAATTTTAAAGAAAAGTCCTTGACCAGAAGGAACTCTGTACCGTCGCCTCTTGAGGAAGGGCCATGCTCAGAGCATGGGCTCCCCCACCAGTAACTGAAAAGAGGAAAAAATTAATGCTATTTTGAAAGAAATTAAATAAATCAGTAAGTTTTAGTCCTCCTCAGAGCCATAATTTCAGTCATTTCTTCACTTTTTACAGAGAATGTGATACTTGTAAGAAAAGGTGCTTTAAAAAGTCTACATTATTTTACTGTTAATAATAATGGAGACAAAAGGAAAACTATGCTACATGTAGTAAGTGAGTCAGTTAAAAATATGACAGAATTTAACAAAAGGAAAATTTAATCGTTAAAAGACACTCATTGAATAGGTTGAAAAATGATGTGCTTCTTGTCAATGAGTAAATATAATTTAATGGCATATTTTGCACATACTTGATATAAAATATTCTGTAACCACGTTGGTATTCTGGGTCTTTCGAATCATTTGGAACTATTTAGAAAACTTAACCATGGTTTGTCATCTCATGAATATTTAATTTCAGTTTTTGGCACCAACTATTCAAACATTATCTTTTATTCAATCACAAAAATCAACTGATTTAATCCAGTTTTTCTGAGCCAAATCATAGGTCAAAATCATTTTGCTAACTGTCTTAAAGCACCAGAGTTTGTCTCTTCTCTGAATGTGTCACAGTTTTAATCAACTGTGGTTAATCTCCTCAGTTATTCCCACCACTAAAACATATCCCCGCTCTTTATATTTTTATACATTAGAATCACTGATTTCTCTAAAAAAATATAATTTTGAAAACAAAAGTAACTATTAATATTAGATGATAAGCCAAGCTTTTAATCAGTTTATTAGAGGAGTCCTCCCATTATCTACAAGGGATATGTTCCAAGACCCCAGAGGGTGCCGGAAACCACAGAGAGTACCAAACCCTACAAATACTGTTTCTTCTTATACGTACATACCTACGATAAAGTTTAATTATAAATGAGGCACAGTAAGAGATTAACAACAATAACAATAAAATAGAAGTATTATAAGAGGACACCGTAATAAAAGTTATGGGAATGTGGTCTCTCTCTGTCTATATCAAAATATCTTACTGGACTCACCCTTTTTGTGAGGATAGGAGATGATCAAGGGCCTAGATGATGAGCTGAGGAGATGCGAGGTGCATGAGGGATGCGGGGCGCTGTGACGTAGTTAGACTACGACTGACCTTTGAAAGATTCGTCAGAAGGACGATCACAGACAGGGTCTGGACTTCGGCTGCCCGCGGGTACTTGAAACAGCTGATGGCGAAACCACAGATAAGCAGAGGGGACTACCGTCTATATTAGTCATTGAAATTCCAAATGTCAGCTCATTAAAATGTGTAGAAAACTTTCTTGTATGTTGTATTCTTGTATATACTCACAATTTCTAAAACTATTTAAATGCATTTCAACTTGATAAAGCTACATATGTAGACTGTGGTTTTAGAGAGAGAGATGGTGATGAGGTTTAACAAATTAAACAAAATAGATTTCCAAAAGAATTCTTGAAGGTCATCTACTATAACACTCTCCTTTTTGCAGAAACAGATCTACGTCCCATGAACTTCAATCCTGCCAAAGATCAGGAGTCTATTCGCAGAGCAGAAATTAGGATTTTACGTCAGAGTGTTCTGCTTTTTCTGAGATCGGTGAGTGGAGGATGACCAGCCCAGGGGTGTCCCCTTTGAGGAGAGTAGGCTTCGTGGCATGATTACTACAGTCAAGAGAAAGGTCCTGCACTGACTTATAAGTAAAGACTGGGAGAAGTTTACTTAAAAAAAAAAAAAAGTACTGGTATGAGCCACTTGCAGAAATGAGACACGCCCTATTTCATTCCTTTTCCACTGTGACTTTTATGAATTCCTGAAAGAAGCATATTGGAAAATGTAGTGGAAAACACCATTCTTGTGCTCTATTTATGTAAGGAAAAGAGTATATGATAAAAAATGGTGTCACATCCTAACCTACCTTTTAGCAAGTCATTACTGTGAGAATATATATGTTTGGGATAAATGCCACTTTGCATGGACCTCTTATAAATTGCTCTCATATTTAACAATGTTTTCTAAACAGAAGTATCCTTTACAGTTATATGAATGTCATTGAACAATGGTTAAATATAGAATAGTTGATTTATCTTATTCTGAACAGTCATAAATATTTATAAATCTGACTTCTTTGTGTTCACTCATGTTCTGCTAACTGGCCTATAAGCATTTAAAGACACAGTGGCAAGTTCAGTGTTTTGCTAAGTTAGTTTAAGATACAGGTAAAAAGAAAATTGAATCATCTAATCTTTAATCTTGATACCAGACCTTCCTCAGTCTCTCAGTCTACCTTTCTTAAGTGCCTCTTCTGTGTGCAATGATACCTTAGTTGGTGTAGTCAACCTCATTTGTAAGAATTAATTATTAGGTAATATTGAAAACCAGATTCAGAAGAGTTGGTTAGGGACAGCTCCCTAGTTTTTCTTTTCTTTTAAATATTTTATTTATTTGAGAGAGAGTGAACACAGGCAGGGGGAGGGGCAGAGGCAGAGAGAGAAGCAAATTCCCCGCCGAGCAGGGAGCCCGATGTGGGACTCCATCCCAGGACCCTGGGATCATGACCTGAGCTGAAGGCAGACGCTTCACCGACTGAGCCACCCAGGCACCCCAGTTTTTTTGTTTTATCATTGATTTGGGGTATTTACTGACATTAAAGATCAAAAAATGCAGATTCCGTGTGAGATCCTTTACTATTCTCAACTAAAATATTTGACATTATGAATTTGCAATGCCTTTACACAGTACACAGTATTAGTATCTTGGGCAACACGACTTTGAATACTTTAAATTCAGTATTTTATATATTATGATAAATGATCCTCTTTAGCATTTGATACTTTAACAACATAAACCACTTGCACATTTTTCTCATTTTTCCTATATTCTCATTTCAGGGGCTATATCTGAAATTTAATGAGCATTTTCAACCACTTTTTTAAAATGGTATAATATACTTTAGTCTCAGTCCTATCTTACCAGTCTCTGATTCTCTTATTAATATATATGGGTGATTATGATGTGTCAGTGTATGATCAGTTGTAACAAACACACCACTGTGTTCAGCCCTGTTGATGATGGCAGAAGCTACCCCTGTGTTTGGGCAAAGTGCATATGGGACATCTTCGTACTTTTCACTGGGTTTTGCTGTGAACCTAAAAATTCTCTGGAAAAATAAAGTATTGATAGAAAAAAGTAATCATGCTGGTCTTGAAACTGACTCCACAATCCACAAACCTGCAGTTGGTGAACTACTGTTTTAGACAAAATGCCAGGGGATGAACCACATGAATCTTTGCCTAAATGGAAAGAGCACAGGTGTCCTAGCCCACGTTGGACGGTGTAGTTGTCAAATGTCTTTTTTCCTTCTCAGCTGCTCTTTATCTGGGTATCACTGACTTCTCATACCCCAGACTTTCAGGGGCTGGAAGGCCTAAAAGAGACTACTAGTAAATGTCTCTTCGAGTTCTCATCAATGAGGAGCTGAGAAATTATGTAAATTTGGATTTTAATTCAGCTACAAAGCTAAATACCAAAATTATTTCATATAATTGTCACCACAGCCATACAGACTAAAAATTGCTACCCTCCTTTTCTAAGTAAAGACACTGAGGCTCAAGAGGTCAAGTGATTTGCTCAAGGTGACAAGGCCGTAAGCAGCAGAGCCGAGACTTACTCCTGTTCCAAACATAGTTCCTCACCCCGGAGAGATAGATGCATGATGCAGAAGTTCCTAGAACCCACAGTCAGGTCCTCTGGACCTCTGAGCTCCCAGATACTGAGAGGAGGGAGGCCCAAAGGCCTGATGCTCCCTGCCTCTTGCTATGGACCATGAAGGAAAAGAAGGAAAAGAATGTAATGGTCTCTCAACTTCACCTTTCCAGCGTGCCCCGGCTCACCCCCACCCTGACCTCTAGCCCCTTCTACTGGGCAGGGCGTGGGAGTGGGCATAGGAGAGCACTCCTGACCCTTTCTTGTTCCCGTCACCACATGGGGCCATCACAACTAGAGCCCCGTGAGATAAGAAGGACCTCTGTTCCCCCTCCCACCGGTGGGAAAACGACCTTGACTCAGCTAAGGTCACGGCCGGACCGGAGCTCGTAAGGAGCTCAGAATCAAGCTTCTTTACCTTGCCCTGGCCCACTTTCTCACCTAGTGATATCCTGAATAAGCAGAATCTGATTCTGGCCCAACTCCAGGCCCCATCCCCAAACCCCCCACCACCGTGGAGGGAGCTCTGCCCCCGTGGGGACGGACTAGCAGGCCGCTTGGGCAGAGGCGCTGGGAGGTGGGCCTCTCCCCGGGGTCCGCGCTCCCCGGCTGGCGGACCGAGCGGGCCTGAGCCGCGGCCGCGGGGGGGAAGCCGCGTGCCCCCCTCCCACGCCCGCACCCGGGGCCCGCTGGGGGCGGGGCGGAGCGCGCGCCTCTGGGCTCCGGGCGGCGGGGCTGGCGGAGGACGCACGGCTCTGCGCGCCCGCCCGGGACGCCGCGCCCCCGCTGCGTGTGCTGCCGCCGCCGGCCGCCGGAGGGGGCGGACCGGCGTCAACCTGTGGTGTGGCCCGCCACCCTCCCTCGGCCTGCGGCTGCACAAGGAAGTGCGGCGCCCACACGCGCTCCGAAAGTTGGGCATATGCAGGAAGTGCGCGCCCAGCGCGGCCACTAGCTCCGCGGCCCGGCCCTCGCGCGGGAGCGCAGGCGGCGACAGCGCTGCGTCCGGCCCGGCGGCCCCCGGCTTTCTCCTGCGGCGACGCGGTCCCCGGCTCGCGGCTCCCAATGCGCCCGCTCGGCCTCGTCTACACTCTGGTCTGCGCAAACTTTTGCAGCTATCGGGACACTTCTGCAGCTCCGCAGAGCGCATCATCCATCAAAGCTTTGCGCAACGCCAACCTCAGGCGAGATGGTGAGAGATTCAGATTTTTTTTTCTTTAGTTTTTTTTTTTTTAAGAAATCACGTTTTTGTTGTTGTTGTTGTTGTTGTTGTCATCCTTAAAAAACTTTTTCATATGAAGCCTGGTGAAGGCTTCGTGGCGGCAGGGCGGGGTGGCGGGGTGTCTCGTGCTTGTCCCCATTCCTGAATGGGCCTGGGGGCTTCGGGACGCGTGCCAGCGGCGTGGGGATCACATGGGTCAGGTGGCTCATTTCCCTGCACCCCAGAGAAGTCCTCTCTGTGCCGTAGTCACTGATCCCAGGGTCCCGGAGCTGCAGAGCTGCAGCCTGCGCCGCCCCTCGGCCAGGCTCTTAACCTTTTGGACTGGACACTCAGATAGATGGGGCATTTTTGATAGGCGGAGGGACTCAAGAGTGGCTTTCTCTGGGTGATTTATTTTATTTTTATTGTATCAGGAGGAGGAAAGGGAATGATGTCCTTCAGTCCTGCAGCCGTATCTGGAACAGAGAACTCATGTGTTATTTATTTTGGGGAGATGGCCGTGTGCAGCGTTTGCCGTTTATGTCCCCAAAGTGAATTTCCCCCGGGGGTGCAGACGCTCCCTGGGAGACTGGGACAGCCGGGGTTTCATCAGTACCGCAGGGGGCTTGTACTCTTAGTTTCCCCGCACAGAAGGTTTTCCAACTGTTGCAAGAAGCAAGGCTGCTTAGCTAACCTAAGCAACGTGCCAAGCAGGCTTGTTTGTTTTCCTTTGCTCTGGAGGACACCTGGGTCAATGGGTCCCAGACACTTTAATCGAGCTTATTTAGTTCCTAGGCTACCACCAAGAGCTGAACTTGATTTATTCTTTTATTCTCAACTACAACTGATGTTGCCAGTAGTTTGAAGCTGTTTCTACCATCTACCTGAACTGACCCATAGTCTTTTGTTTTTTCCCTTCATCAGTACCACCTTTCTTTCTGTCTGCCTGCTGAAAATTCTAACACATCCCCCAAGGAGCTCACCAAGCTGTTCTTAATGGCTTCACTGTTTGAGCGGGCAGTATGTGTTCTCCAGTAAATTCATAGTAGCCATCTTATGCCCTTATCAGTTTCTCTCTTGATATGCCCTTAATTTGGACTTTACAGCAAGGCTTTTGAACTTTGAAACAACAACAAAAACCTAGTATATTTTCTGATGATAAGTACGCTATGGATTTCAGTGTGCTCGAGTCCTACGAGGTGGTATAGTTGTGTGGAGAGGGCACAGGGAAGCCTCAGGGTCACCTCCTGGCCAAAAGATGCCCCTGTGTTTCCAGAATTACTTTATCACAGTGTTGTTATGTGAAATATTCCAGAAGTGGCTTGCCCTCCATCTTAGTTAAAGTACAGAGTTTTCTTACTAAAACTTAAAAAAAGTTTTAGGCTCAAGACCAAACTTTTATAGTTTTGCTTCTGTCATTAATGTTTCCGCCAGGGACAATCTTCTAGTGGAGTTTTTAGATTTGTTAAGGTTTACACTTTATATGCCCTCTCAGCTGTGTAGAATAAAATGCCATGTATAATTTGCATGACTTCATAGCCATAATTTTGTAATTCTTAGCCTCCCAAGTATCAGTTACAAGATGTCAAGGACAGAAAGTGAAAAGTATGTAACCATTGCCTGGTAACCCAAGATTCCAACTGAAACCAAGGCATGCAGCTCATATTTTTTTAAAAGAATACTCTCCTTTTAGTTTTCATTGTTAAAACTCTGTACATCTGTCTGGTCTATATGATAAAGGCTTTATTTTATCAGAATTTTGAAAACTAACCTGGATCTATTTATTCATATTTTAGTTAAAGCTGTTTTGCAGTTTACTAACAGCACACACATGCACACACATTTTGATTAATTTGGATTGCTCAACACTTTCCTCAATGTCAGTCTCATTTTGCAAACAAAAATAGGTGGGGGAAAGGTTAGATAAAAAAAATTGTTATATACAGAGTAAAAAAATTCATACTCATAATGAGTTGTTAGTTTGGGGAATTTTCAAAAGGCATCTTACTCTTAAGTGTTACAGAGCATACATTCTCAAAGAGCGACAAAATTGCCCTAAAGTAGCAAAATCAGATCTTAGAGGGTGAAAAAAATCTTAAATACTACAGTGGTTTGTGGTCCTCCGAAGGGCAGGAATATATAAAGAGATAGATAGTATATCTGTAGTGTTAACATTTCATAGGGAGGAGACATGATTAGGAAAAAAGTCTAAACAGGCTCTTGAAGGGAGGAATGATGATAACGAAAAACAAAATTGAGAAACACTGCCGTAGGGTTTTGCTGAGGGGTTAAGAATAAAGGTTCTTTGAAAAAGTCTAGACATCATCTGGAAAATCTTAATCACAACAGTTGGGCTGTTGAGAGAAAGTAATAACGTATTAAATTAAAACGCTTGTTCTGATTCCAGACATTTTTAACTGGTTCCCCCAAAGTTCCTTTGTCAGGGAAGACAATAATCTTGTTCTTTTGACTATCGGGTTAAGACAGGGTGTAATCCTGGAGAGGACGTGGGCATGGAATGTAATAAGGAGAAATACAGAAGATAAAAGTTTCCAAACATTAATTTAGGGTCCCCAGAAGATCGGGCTTTCCTATTACAAGTGGTAGGAAGTCACAATAAAAAATTAGCCATGACCCTTGAATAGGGGTTTTAGAAATCGGTATCTAATGACGGAACTATCCTCATTCACAGCTGAGTGCATCAATTTGTTCCTGCTGACCCTGTTAGCTGCCACTTAATGCTGGAGTCAAGATAAGAACAAACAGGGCAGGCATCCTGTCATGGGCATGCGATGTGGTGGATCCTGTCCAGCCTGACACCCAGAAACCTTGTTTTTATTCTACCTGTACGTCATAGCTCCAGATATAGCTAGAATAGCTAGAAATGGTGTAGAAGTGTTAGAGTCGATCAGTGATAATCTCCTTCTACCCAGAGTGTAGGAGGCCGGTCTGCTGCTGTCTCCTGGCCAGAACTCTCCATCACAATATATTTTTATTGTAAAGGGGTTATCTGCAGACCCCTTCCCAGCACACCTGCAGAAGGGTTCAAGGTGACCCAATGGTGGTTGAATTTGGTCCCTGTCTCCAGGAGGAAACTAGATTCTGCATCTAAGAAGGAGAAAAGTATCGTTTGCAAAACTTAATTGATTATTTACACTTCCTTATGTCATATTTATTATTTTTAACTGATTTACTTTTGATACCCATGCCTGACCTGCCTCCTAGCTCAGGGAAAGTCTTAATGATAGCAGCAGAGTTCCCATATTCTTGTTTTAGTGCCTGCACAATTGTGCTTTTGTAATAACTGGCCACAACTGGTGTTGCTCAGAGTGTAGATCAAGAAGTGTAAAGGTAGCAATTAACTGACCGTATTACTTACTGATTTTAAAATCGAATAGACAGAACTTCCTGCTGGGGTGTGGGCTTCGGGGATACAGATGCACTCTTCATTTTCTTGGCCTTTTGTTGTTTTCTGTGTCGCTTTCAGGTGCTGGTGGGAAAAGGTTCTGAATTTAATGTTGTTTGTTTGCTTAATATGCTGATACTTGAATTGTCTGTTACATTATCATTATCTAGTCATAGGCCTGCAGGTTTACTAATTGTGGTCTTAGATCTTTAAGGAGTCAACCTTGTTTCTTAGATAATGTGGATTTCTGTCGTCAATGATGACAAAGATTAGATCTGTTAGAAAAGGCAACAAAACAGAGGACGATGTAAACAAATTATTAGGGTTTGTTTTTTTGAAGTAACACTGACATACAATACGCTCTGTATGCACCCCTATATATAGGATATGTGTTCTGTATATTGCAGCATTATTTACAATAAACAAATTATCTTCAAAATGTTTGAAAGCTGAGAATCAGGTTAGTGTCAGGTCTTATGTTCTTCTGGGTTTATATTTTCTGTTCAACTCTGAGGGCATTAAAGTTTCATAATCTCATACAGCATCGTGGTGATTACGTATTTTAAATGTAACATGGCTATGACTTGCTGCCATGGGTTATAGTATTTAATATAGATTCTTCTAAAGAGGCGAGTTTAAACAGGTGGACGTACACTCTGTAGGAGGAAATGCCACTAGATTGTGAGTTATGGTAATGACGTTGATTTTTGTTTATGGGATTTCCCTTCCAGGGAAGGAGAGCAAAACTTTATTGTTTCAGAACAGTATTGTCAACCAATGGAGCAGTGTCCCAGAGTCATTGATCTTTACTGATCAGTGATAAGCATGCTGTCACATGGGTCTCTTGAGTATGCATGGTCTCAACCCCATCTTTCTGAGTCTGGAAGGATGTGTGTATTTATGTGTCTGTCCTTGAGAGCTGAGTCATAATGCACATCATCTCCCTTCTGGAACTACTCTTTTCAACTTACCCAGCTGAATTGATCTGATTAGCTTAAAAAGGTACTACCTAAGCATTAATAAAATTCCTCCTTATATTAAAATAAGAACATCTTTTAAGTGAGCTGGGGGTGGCTGCTCCTAGCTCATCTATGCCACGTCCTTTAGGTAACGATTTGTCTCTTACAAAGGAGTCAGATGGCTTAAGGTGGAAGTGAATCATGTTTGAACTGTCTGTCCCTTTTAAAGGTTGTCTCCTTTTAGTTCATTCCTTCCTTGGTCTGGACTGTCCTCTAAACATGGAAGTTTGGAAATGAATGTACAAATAGTTCTTTGTCCTGCGCTCTGCTGCTGACCCCCACTGTTACTTATTCATCTCTATGGCAATTATTTATTGTATCTCTAATCTTTGCCAGTTACTGTGCTGGATGCAGAGTTATCTAGCACATTATGAATAAAACAGGCATGGTCCCTGCCTCCTTCCAGCCTATAGTCTCCTGGACAACAGAGACAAATGCATACTTCGTGCCAGTGTGGTACCGTTGTCTTTCAGGTGCATTCGGGAGAGTCCCAGGATTGTCTGCCCCTCCTTCAACAGAACTATTTTACATGCATCCCTACATTTTTGCTTCACATATCTGAGTCCATCAGAAGAGTTTTATTTGAAAAGGATTTATTTTGCAATTAGAAAAGTGTGAAGGCCCAGTGTAGTGTGATATTTGCTTTTATGGAGGAAATGCACAGAGGTATGGGAATTCGCAAGGAGCACCTAATCTAGATTTGAGGGATTGGGGAAGGTTTCCTGCAGGAAGTGGTATCTAAACTGGGGAATGAAGTGTGAGTAGGAGTTAGAAGTTGGGGGCAATGAGGAAGCAGGGTGGAGATTGCTAGCGGGAGACAGCCCTTGCCAAGATTTGGAGGTGAGAACGCAGCCATCAGGTGTCCACTAAGTAGAGGTCTGGGAAGTGATGTGAGGGAGTTTGGCCATTATTTGTAGGGCAGTGAGAAGCCACCAAAAGAGTTAGTTTGGAGAAAGATAGGGCCTGTGCTGTGTTTGAATACTGACGGCCAGTGTTCCTGAGAAGTCAGCCAGGCCAGTGATGTGATCACAACAGTCTCCCTATACTTCCGCTGCCCATGGGACATGAACACGGGACCACTTAATTTTCAGCATGATCGGGGTGGACGTGACTGGTTTTCCTAGCCTGAAATTTCCAGATGTGAGGTGCCAGTGTCCTGGGACGTCACTGAGGTCCCCTCACCCTGGGTGCCCCCCCCATGCCTCAGCACGCTAGATGCTAGATTCTGCTCCCTGTACCTGAGGTCTCGTTCAGATCACGTAGAGAGGGAAAGCAACCTGTCTGGTGTGTTTACCACATTTTAAGGTATTTCAAACTTCCATATTTCAGATTTAATGCAATTTAAAACATTTTTACATTGACCATTGACTTTTATGTGAAGGACGGTTTTGGTAAAAAGGTACAGGGGGATAATACATAATAGCCAAAAAGAAAGAATCCAAGACAAATACTGCATCAAAAAAAAATGTTCTCCCTCCCCACACTGTATTTCAGGACCAAATGTAAGTCATAAGTAAAGGAATAAGCCCATGAGACACTAAAGTGCACAAGGGCACATATAGGAAGAAATATTTTCTTCCAAGCACTTTTTTCCAGAATAAGAATGAAGTATGCCTTGTTTTTACATGTGTTGATGATACATATAATAATGTATTTTTGCTCTGCTCTGTACCATGGTATGCTGACATCAGTATATTATCTTTAATATTCATAGATTAGTACTATGCTTTTTTGTGCTTTGTGCAGGTTAGTGGTTGTTGTGTAATTGGGAGACAGGGGTGTCTCCGGAAACACCCTGCTACAGGCATAGGAGTTGTCTTTCATATGAGGAGAGGTGTTTTCTGATTTTAGGTTTTTTACTTGAGCACTTTTTTGGTAGAGTGTTTACAAAGACAGATAGAGCTTTAGAGGCAGCACTCTGCCTGCAAAAGTGAGCCAGACATGATTTGGAATCTTGTATCTTAGGATTCTTGATTTCTGGAATTTGGAGGCCAGCATGCTTTCTTGGGACTGCTGGGTGTGCTGAATAAGCTGTGTTAGTTTTGAACAAGTCATTTCAGACCCAATAGGTTCTGCATTTCACTAAGACATGCAATAAGCAATGTAGCAACAGTCCACTTTTATTTTTTAAAGATTTTATTTATTTATTTGTTCATTTATTCATTCATTTATTTATTTTAGAGAGGGAGTGCTTAAGCGGGGGGTGGGGGGAGAGAGAGAGACAGACTCTTAAGCAGACTCCCTGCTGAGCCTGGAGCCCGACCTGGGGCTCAATCTTATGACCCAGAGATCATGACTCGAATGGAAATCAAGAGTTGGATGCTTAACCAAATGAGCCACCCCGGCAGCCCAGCAACAGCCCAGTTTTACAGACTTTAGCTCTTCAGCAACCTCTACTATGTAAAATGCAACCAAATGAACCAGTAAGTATGCAGCAAATCCCCTTAAAAGCCAACATCAGTGTTGCAGAGTTTTTAAAGAGTTTGTAAGTTCATGTGGTAGACACTGAAAGACCCTTCGCCTCTACTTTCCATCTAATTCCATCCCCCTTGTTTTGGTGGTTTTCACATCCACAGCAGAATAGGAGCGTGATATTGGAATAGAGAACAAGACTGGTTCGAGTTACATACGCTGTTGGTACGGAGAACTGACAGCTAGTAGTTTTTCTGCCTCTTGGTATTTCCACGCCTTGGAAAGCATTCATAAGATCTAAGCAAGCATTGCTGGCTTAGGCTTCTTATTGAATAAGGGCAGAAAAGTTCCTGCCTGCAATGTCTGTGTCCCCTGAGAATTCATACATTGAAATCCTAACTCCCAGTGTAGTGATATCAGGAGGTGGAGCCTTTGGGAGGTTATTAATGGCATTAGTGCCCTTCTACAAGGGACACCAGGGACGTCCCTTTCTGCAATGTGAGGATACAAAAAAAAAAAAAAAAAATACTGGATCTGCCCAGGCCTTGATCTTGGACTTCCTGGCCTCTAGAACTGTGAGGAATAAACTACTATTGTTTAAAACCCACTCAGTCTCTGGTATTTTGTTGCAGCATTCTGAATGGGCTAAGACATGCCTCGCTCCAGATTTCACTAAGGAATTACTATATTACAGCCCAGTAACGTTGCTGATTTTTAAAATCATGTCCTTGATTAAGGCTCCTTGGGGGCTCAGTCTGTTGAATGTCCAACTCTCGATTTCTGCTCAGGTCATGGTCTCAAGGTCGTGAGATCAAGACCCACATCTGGCTCTGCTCTCAGCAGGGAGTCTGTTTGGGATTCTCTCTCTCTCTCTCTGTCCCTCTGCCCATCCCTGCCCCCCTCGCAAGTGTGCTTCCTCTTTTTCTCTCTAAAGAAATTAAATAAATGAAGTAAAATTATGTCCTTGAGTCATAAAGGAAAGTTTAGATAATGTGTTTGGTGGGTTTACCAGTATCCTAAACTGAAAGTGCTATTAGCTTAAGTATATATGGATCTCAACCAGAAAATTGGCATTTCTGTGACAACATTGTGGAAAAGAATGATTGTAGCCTTCATGTTAATAAACATATTATCATTCTTTTGGTGGTAGATTTGTGTTTGTCAAGAGGGAAATGGAGAGGGATATAGATTTGTGTTCGTCAAGAGGGAGATGAAGAGGAATTTTATTGGCACTTTGGATTAGACCATATTGGGGTCAGAATTCTTAATAACTTGAGTGAAGACACAGAAAACACATCTGCTAAACTTGGTTATTTTAGCCGGAAAGAATAGGGAGTTGGAGTAGATGCAGAGAGGCAGGCTTTCACCATAAAGGGCCAGGTACTAAATTCTTTAGGCTTTCAGGCTATAAGGTCTCTATTGCAATGACTTGACTCGACCACTGTAGTATGAAAGCAGCCATGAAATTACATAGAAAAACAGGTGTGGCTGTGTTCATTCTAATAAAGTGTTATTTGCAGAAACAGGCAGTCGGCCTACAGGCTGTAGTTTGCTGACTACTGATGTAGAAAATCCACATGCTCTTAGGTGGAAATGATGGACTGATCCTATGAAATTCAACAGGAATAAGTGAAAAATATCATTATTTGGCTAGAAAACAAGAGCAACTACATAATTACAGAATGGAGTACTTGGATTAACATCAGCTCATACCACGATAGATCGATGGATGGATGCATGGTTGGATGGATGGATGATCGGATGGGTAGATAGATAGATAGATAGCTGACTGGATGGACAGATAGATGGATAGATAGGTGGATGGATGGATAGATGGATGGATGGATGATTGGATAGATGATAGATAGATAGATAGATAGTTGGCTGATTGGATGGATGGATAGGTGGATGGAAGGATGGATGGATGGATGGATACGTGGATGGATGGATGGATAGGTGGATGGATGGATGGAAGGATGGATGGATAGGTGGATGGATGGATGGAAGGATGGATGGATACGTGGATGGATGGATGGATGGATGGATGGATGGATGGATGGATGGATACATGGATGGATGGATGGATAGGTGGATGGATGGATGGATGGATGGATGGATAGGTGGATGGATGGATGGATGGATGGATGGAAGGATGGATGGATGGATGGATGGAAGGATGGATGGATGGATGGATGGATGGATGGATACGTGGATGGATGGATGGATGGATACGTGGATGGATGGATGGAAGGATGGATGGATGGATGGATGGATGGATGGATGGATGGATGGATGGATACGTGGATGGATGGATGGATGGATGGATACGTGGATGGATGGATGGATAGGTGGATGGATGGATGGAAGGATGGATGGATAGGTGGATGGATGGATGGATGGATGGATGGATGGATGGATACGTGGATGGATGGATGGATGGATACGTGGATGGATGGATGGAAGGATGGATGGATGGATGGATGGATGGATGGATGGATGGATACGTGGATGGATGGATGGATGGATGGATACGTGGATGGATGGATGGATAGGTGGATGGATGGATGGATGGATGGATGGATACGTGGATGGATGGATGGATGGATACATGGATGGATGGATGGATGGATGGATACATGGATGGATGGATGGATACGTGGATGGATGGATGGATACATGGATGGATGGATGGATACGTGGATGGATGGATGGATGGATACATGGATGGATGGATGGATGGATGGATGGATGGATGGAAGGATGGATGGATGGATGGATGGATGGATGGATGGATACGTGGATGGATGGATGGATGGATGGATACATGGATGGATGGATGGATGGATGGATGGATGGATGGATGGATACATGGATGGATGGATGGATAGGTGGATGGATGGATGGATGGATGGATGGATGGATGGATAGGTGGATGGATGGATGGATGGATGGATGGAAGGATGGATGGATGGATGGATGGATGGATGGATGGAAGGATGGATGGATGGATGGATGGATGGATGGAAGGATGGATGGATAGGTGGATGGATGGATGGATAGGTGGATGGATGGATGGATGGATGGATGGATAGGTGGATGGATGGATGGAAGGATGGATGGATACGTGGATGGATGGATGGATGGATGGATGGATGGATGGATGGATACATGGATGGATGGATGGATAGGTGGATGGATGGATGGATGGATGGATGGATGGATGGATGGATAGGTGGATGGATGGATGGATGGATGGATGGAAGGATGGATGGATGGATGGATGGATGGATGGATGGATGGAAGGATGGATGGATGGATGGATGGATGGATGGATACGTGGATGGATGGATGGATGGATACGTGGATGGATGGATGGATGGATAGGTGGATGGATGGATGGATGGATGGATGGAAGGATGGATGGATGGATGGATAGGTGGATGGATGGATGGATGGATGGATGGAAGGATGGATGGATGGATGGATGGATACGTGGATGGATGGATGGATGGATACATGGATGGATGGATGGATGGATGGATGGATGGATGGATGGATGGATACGTGGATGGATGGATGGATGGATACATGGATGGATGGATGGATGGATGGATGGATGGATGGATGGATGGATGGATACGTGGATGGATGGATGGATGGATATGTCTATATCTGTGTCTGTATTGTCTAACTGGTTTAAATGAACACAGCTAATGCTTCAAAAAATGGTGTAGTTGCTAAACAACAATCACTACTTAAACCTGGTATCAACATTAATATCGTGTCAGGATCAGGGAGGCCGAAGTGCTCTTTTAAGTCAGACTCTGTTCCAGTCCATCGTGTATGAGGGTTTGTGGTTAGGGTCTCTCTCCTGTGGACAAAGCTGCTGACTCCTTCAGTCCCATGACCTAAACCCACAGCTTACTACTCTTCTGTCTTTAAATTTTCCCTTCTTACTGGCTCCATCTCCTCAGCCAACATGTGTGGTCAAGTTTCCTTGCACCCTCCCATAATGTACACAAGCTGTTTTACTATTTTTCTACCTTACCACCATATAAACATGTTCGGTTTCACCACGACTCACCGTCTCCTCCTTCTCTCCTCTGCCTTACCCACTTGACATGCAGTCACTCCCGTGGCTCTACTGAACTGCTCTGGGTTGACATCACTGTGGTGACATCACTGTGACATCACTCTGATGGGCTGGTCTTATCTTGAAACATTGTCTTCCCTCGGCTTGACACTGCCTCTCCTTTGCCTTAACCGCTCCTAAATGCCAGGTTTGGAATGGTGATAGAAATAAAGCCAGAAATAACACAGTACTTGTTTTAGGTTCTTTAGAGGAGCAAGATTAGAGAAGGCCTTAAAAAGTGTATCTTACGTGCCTGGGTGGCTCAGTCATTAAGCGTCT
This sequence comes from Eumetopias jubatus, assembly GCF_037043125.1. Taxonomy (NCBI): domain Eukaryota; kingdom Metazoa; phylum Chordata; class Mammalia; order Carnivora; family Otariidae; genus Eumetopias; species Eumetopias jubatus. The sequence continues at coordinate 111,730,113 of NW_028274819.1, forward strand.
GCCTTCGGCTCAGGTCATGGTCCCAGGGTCCTGGGACAGAGCCCCACATCGGGCTCCCTGCTCAGCGGGAAGCCTGCTTCCTCCCTCTCCCGCTCCCCCTGCTTGTGTTCCTGCTCTCGCTCTCTCTGTCAAATAAAATAAATTTAAAAAATCTTAAAAAAAAGTGTATCTTATGTGTTATTGTCCCTGTAACCATTATGAATAATGAAAGAAGTAGCAAAGATCTTAGAATGTAGTAGGGATTTTGTGAATACAGAAAGAGCCCTCAAAGATAAAAATTGTATTACAACCCAGGAAGTGCTACAATCGCAATATTTTGCGGGGAGGTATGTATAGATAGATCGTATAGGTGTGTCTATGTATATATGAACTTAAAATGTTTTAAATAGAAGGGTATTTATGGCTATCGAAATATGACATTGAACACAGATTTTGACATTGAACACAGACACTGACGTAGATTTTGTTTTCTTATGTCATTGAGCGCACTCTTATTTTATTTTTTGTCTCCTCAGCTGGGTCTTCGTCTCACTGTCTGCCCTATAAATACTGGTATGTTTTCTTAAGGCTCTGACCTCAGCCTTATCGTCTCACTTTCCTCACTGATAATCTCTGGAAAATCTTAGTTTTATCCAAAGTGTCAATTGCTGCCAAAGACCTGTAAATATACATTTACTGCCTCTGCCTCTTCACTGAGCTTTGAACTTGAGGTCTGCATTGGCCGATCCCACGGGGGCTTAGAGTAAACTCTCCAATTTAGAGGCCTGAGAGTGAAATAATTACTTTTTTTAAAATATTAGCTTATTCATCCAGTGGTGAATGCCGTAGCAGTATTAATCCTTGTGGTTAATTCTTTCCGACACAGCACAGTTATGTCTGCCTGGACCGTGGGTGGGGGCAGGGGCAGGAGGGCTGCATCACTCTGTCGCCTTTCTGGACCCCAGCACCCCCCAGGGAGAATTGGCCACTCCTTAATTATCCCACATGTCCATCATAAAGCCCATAAGGGTACTCACTTATGTACTTATCTGACATTTTCGGATGTGAGCGTGCTTGTATGTAGTACAGCCGGGCATCCTCATTGTTCGTTTCACTGTCTGGCCCACGGGAGAATAAAGTTTCAGGAATCAGTAAGTCAATGGCAGCCAGGGTCTCCTTTTTGTGCCGGATCTTTGAACTGCGTGAGCCCTCCCATCAGCGGACTGTAAAGGGATGGGAGAAGGGTGTTTAAACCCGGACTCGAGGGTGACAGGTTTCTGTTCATTGTCTGGGGGGGCTTTTTATATCCAGAACAGGCTAGGCAGTCAGAGATGAGGAACAGGTAAGGGAAAGTCACGGAGACGGACTCTTCAGGCTTTGGGAGCCTGTGCAGGATCCATGCGGATGGAACCTAGAGGCAGGGAGGCAGGAGAGACATTGTTTTTTTTTTTTAAAGATTTTATTTATTTATTTGAGAGAGTGAGAGAGAGAGAGCACGAGCAGGGGGAGCGGCAGACAGAGGGAGAAGCAGGCTTCCCGTGGAGCAGGGAGCACAACGGCGGGGCCCGATCCCAGGACTCCGGGATCATGAGCTGAGCTGAAGGCAGATACTTCACCATCTGAGCCACCCAGGGGCCCCAGGAGAGAAACATTATTTATATGAAATACGTGCACAGTGAACATGAAGAATCAACAGTGTATTATTGTGCTTTTAAAGTAAGAGATTTCATGGTTGTGGGCGTGTGAGAAGAAAACCTGGTATTTCTGGAGCACTTGCAACATGGCAAAGCGCTCTCTAGCCTCATCAGCAGTGGTTGGTGTGAAGGGTTGAGTTTTTCCAGCAGACTTGTGGATAATGCCGAGATGACACATAACTTTTAGACTGCTGCCTTAGGCATAAGCATGACATCTGGGCGTTCACTTTGGACTAATATCAATGAAGTGTGTGAAGAGTTTACCCCCCCAAAAAAACCCTCCACACATATACTGACTACAATGAATCCTTTCAGATATACCTTTCCTTTCCAGTATTAATATTTGAGTGCTTTTACACGAAATTCCTGCTACTTAATAAAAGTTCAAAAGAAAGAACATTAAAGATCAGGAAACAAGTCTTAAGGTTCAATCTGGATGATTAACAGACATTAAGAAAGATTAATGCATCTCTGTTCTGTGCATACAGAGAGTGCGTGTTTAACCCATCTGTTATTTTACTGAGGATTAAACAAGAAAGTTGCCATTGAATGGAATAAAAAATATATGTATTTCCAAAAAAGCAAAAAGTTCATTGATGAAATAAATATGGAATTAAAGGATTTTTATAGAGTTAATTAAAAAAAAAGAATGAAGTGAGAGCTATTTGGAATTTAGTTTAAATACAGCATCTGGGGGGATTATTTAAATACCCTAAGAAGAACTCCTGTGGCTTTGTATTGTTTTGATTCAATTCTGTAGATGAATGCTTTTCACCAGACTCAATTCGAGTAAACATGAACACTGTTCATTGGCTCAGCAGATGCTTATTGAGTGCTGCCTGCATGCAAAGTTCTGGATGACATACTGAGGTAGAAACAGGTAAGCCTCAGGCACAGCCTCTACTCTCTTAAAGCTTATACTTTGGCCGAAGAGATAAAACATCTCTGTGAATAAGCACAAGGCAGTGTCCATCTGGGTGCCATCATTCTGTGTCCTAGGCTTTTTGTTTGAAGACTTGGTCCAGTTGGCCTAATTGTAACCACACATCGTCTCTCCTAATATTTAGTTCAGAAAAAAATGATACTGGTCAAGCCGTTGTAGAGCACAGGATTCTTCGAAGGTTGAAAAACAACTCCCTCATTGGTTCTCACTATTCTATTCATTAACATTTGAACAGAAAAGTAACTTTTGATTTTAGAACGGGGAGTTGTACTTTCTTGATTTTCTCTTTTGTGTATTTAGATATTAGCCTGAATATTCCTGAACCACAAAAGCAAAAACTGTGGGCTCCGTTAGCAACCCACATTAACTATTTAATGCTTACTTATTAACTTTTTTTCTATGTAATATGCAATATGATTATTTGACCACTGGATGGCAGTAGAAAAAAGACAGCTTTATGCGTCATATTTTTTTTACTCCCTCACTTGGGAATGTGAGTTAAACTAGGGGAATTTCATACTTTTCAAATACATTGGAAAAAAATGAACAATAATGGTAATCTGTCACTGATATACAACCATTCTCATCTATGTGATCTCAACAAATTTTAGATATAATTAAAATAGTTGAATCAGTTGTATGACTCCTGAATCGCTTGGTATCATTTACACACCTAATTTGCATGCATGCCTAAAATTCATGAAAATAGAATTTAGAAACATTGGTTAGTTGAAAATTATTTTCTGAATGACATTTGCATGTGCCTATATAGCCCTTAGCTGACCAGTTTCCTTTGCGCACAAAACCAGCTAGTTGGCCCTTCTAGACTTGCAGACACTCCCTGGAGACTCCTCATTACTTGCCAGATGTTTATCAGAAATAAGTTATTCAGGGGGACAAAAGCATTACTATCATATCAGGAGTGAGAAGTCACCATCTCAGAATCCTTGCATCTGTGAGATCCTGAGGAGAAACGAGCGCAGCATTGAGCAGGTGAAAGCTCAGGAGCATGAAACCTGCAACTCACTCCCACGGTGGGGACAGTAGCCAGTTAGGGGCATGCAATAGCACATAATTGCTATATAAAAACCTTGCGTCCATCCAGCTTTCATAGAGATTGCAGAGTGGCATACAAAAATGACCGTTTTTAGTGACTACCGTAGGGCAGATTGGAAAACTATGTGTTGGAGTCTGTCTTCTGTGGACTCGTGGCCCTCAAAGGTTGCATGCCCTAATTCTGGCATCTCTAAATAAGGCTTTATATGGCAAAGAATTTGCAGGTGTGATTTAGCTAAGGATCTTGAGATGCGGGAGATCATCCTGGATTTTTCAGGTGGGTCCTGATGCGATTTTAAGTGTCCTTATAGGAGAGAGACTGAGGGAGATCTGACACAGGGAGAGAAGAAAGTGTAGTGTCACCATAGAAACAGAGCCTGGAATGATGTGGACACATGTCATGGAATGCCAGGAACCACCAGAAAATAGGAGAGGCAAGCAACAGATTCTACCCTAGAGCATCCAGAGGGAACATGACCCTGCCAGCACCTTGATTTTGGATTATGGCCCCGGTCTCAGGTGTCTGGCCTCTAGAACTGGAAGAGAATAAATGTGTGTTGTTTTAAGTCCGTCAGTCTGGGGCTATTTGTTACAGCACCCACGGGAAACTAATAAAGGGTATGAAAGATCATACGATGTGAAGGATGGATAGTTGAACTATTTGTTGAACTCAGTTTTCTAATCATTTATACATTTCACTGGCCTTGAAATCTATATTGACAGTTTAATGGTGCATTTATATCTCTGCCTTTGAGAATTCTCTAGGAAGACGAGCCTTACTTTTGCCCTAGTTCCTTATCAGAATATCTTGAAAATCCTGGCTTCGACTGCTATCTATTTTTCAGCTCAGTGAAGTCCTGACATGATCAAAAGGGCAATGCTCCTATGTCGTTACAGTTTCATTGATTCTTGAAATTCTCCCTTAACCCACCTTTTGTCATTTATGGCTCTGTTGGCTCATATGCATTCACTTGTTCATTCTACAAACTTTGGTTGTGAGTTCACTTTTTTGTTAGTTACTAGGCTGGATTGTAGGGCAACAGTGTTGAAAGTGATATGATAATGACTTTGTTAATTAGCTATGTGATGATGGTTCTCATCCAGAGTACTTACTCTTACGGAGAGTATGCTGATGTGACATACTATGTGTTAGTGCAGTGGCGATATTATATGATAAGTGGTGGGGCATTGAAGAGATTGCTCTCGATGAGATATTTGCAGATATTAGGGTTATTGGGAATTTGGAGCTTAGGACAGAATGAGAGAATTCTAGTTGTATTTCTGAGCCCAGTTCCATTAGCTGGGATTGAATCAACATTTGCCACTCTAAAGCATCATCATACGACAGAAATATAATGCAAGCCTATACCACTTAAAAAATTGTAGTAGCCGGGGCACCTGGGTGGCTCAGTCGTTAAGCGTCTGCCTTCGGCTCCGGTCATGGTCCCAGGGTCCTGGGATCGAGCCCCGCATCGGGCTCCCTGCTCCGCGGGAAGCCTGCTTCTCCCTCTCCCACTCCCCCTGCTTGTGTTCCCTCTCTCGCGGCGTCTCTGTCAAATAAATAAATAAAATCTTTAAAAAAAATTGTAATAGCCACATTTTAAAAAAAGAAATGCATGAAACTAATTTTATTAATATATTTTATTTAACCCAATCTATATCCAAATATTATCATTTCAGTGTTCAATAAATATTTTAAAATATCAAGATATATCTTCCTATTCTTTTTATCATGTTGAGTCCTCAAAATAGGATATGCATTTTACATCTATAACACATCCTATTTCAGACTAGACACATTTCAGATACTCAGTACTAATATGTGGCTAGTCATTATCAATTTGAACAGCACTGTTCTGGGACATTGATATCATTTATTTAGACTAACACAGTTATCATTGGTCTTTTTCCAAAATAAAAAATAATTTATGTGAGCTCTTTCTCCATCTTATTTTTTAGCAATGTGTCGAAGTTGCCTGAGTCACTTTTTAGGGGGATTAATAATCTAATAAGGGCAAGTTTTATATGATTTCTATTTTGCTTTCTTATTATATCAACATGGATACATTTCATGTTTCTGGTTGCCTTCATATATTCTCTTTTGTAAAAAAGAACTTACACTCATCTAGAAGATACCCATCAGCCAGGCTACTCAGTTTTTATAGCAGGTGCAACGTTTTTGATATCTGAGAAGTTGCTTATGCAAACACCACTGGCACATCATTTCTCTGTCATGGATGGAAAAAAATTTGTGTTTAACCAGCTTTGGTATTCTTTTTCACTTACAACTTAATTTGACTCAGGTAACGATAACATTCTTTTTTATCACCTGACTTTTTAAAAATGACTCTTTCTGACTGATCAGTGAAGGATTTGTAAAAAGCAAAGTCGTGCCGGGTGCAGAGGGAGGCTTTAACCTATTAGAAATTTGATATGGCTTTTTATTATATAACTCATATCTCCCTGGATTTAGAGGACTTGAACAGCATCTGTTTGGAGCCTGCCTTTTTAAAGGAAAGTTAAAGGTTATGAGCGCTGATGTTTTGCGTTTTAAAATCTCAGATCTACCAGTCACTCTGTGGTCCACAATGGAAAGATGATCAATAAAAATGATTAGAGAAATATAAATCATTCTTCCTGTTTGTTCAGTGACTTATTTCTACCAAACTTGTGGTTGGGTGTTTGTCAGCATGGCCTTTTAATTTGTTAATAGTTTGGGCAAGCAAAAGCATTCTGTCTAGTAAGTGTGGCTCGTAAGGGTGCCTTGTTTTTCCGTAACCTAATCTCAAACCATCTCCTTGGGTTATGTTCCTTTGATGGGTACAACATGTAACATGCATGTAACAACGCCCCGTACAATTTCCATTGTTGCAGAATGTATTTCTTCCGTGGGTGGAGGGCTCCGCCACCTGAGGTCCCAGGTGGAGGTCTGAGCCTGTGAAAGACCTCAGCACGGTGACCTTAGTGTTCTGCACAAACACCCAGGATGGAAAAAACTTGTTCTAAGGAAGGAATGACCTCATGAGCTCTGAGCTCTATATATGTCAGGACACAGCAAGACGCTACTTCTGTGAAAACATTTTGCTCATGAGGCACTTTCCGTTTCCAGAGAAGTGGTTTTAAAAAACAATTCTTCTTGACTCTGCCTGTTTTGCAACATCCTCACTCACCTCTGCCCGAAGTGGTACATTTTTATTTGTGTATGTCCTGTCTCCTTCCAAGAATCTGAGCTGTGAGGATGGAGCCTTGGTCTCTTGTATTCCCTGCTGTACCCTTCGCTCTTGGAACAGCACCTAGTGTGTAGGAAGTGCTTAGTAAATATTTGCTGAATGGTGGAATGAATGTCAGCGGAGTGCAGTTCCGGGGAAGCTCAGATTTGTAGCAAGAGGAAGGTCTCTGCGGGTGGCAGCCATGGCCTAACTTTGAAGCTGAGGATACTTAAAGCTGCAGGCCCCCTCCCTCACCAGGTCCCTGCTGAGGCCCTGTTACCTAAGTTTATATTTATAATTTGTTTTTCTTTTTCTTAAAGAGAGCATCTCAGATTATATAAGTATCATACGCCACAAAATCTGGGTCCTTCCCTGTATTAAGGTGCATTTCTCTTAGTCATGTCAGATTTGCCCTTGCAGAAATGTGAAAATACCCTCCACCAGGTGAACAAATCAATGCAGCAAGAGCTCTTTTACCCCAAGAGGTAAATTGACCACATGGTCTAGTGTGAATGGAAAATCTTTCAGTGATACCTGATGTAGGAAAGACGTTACGGTTCGAAGCCGACGGCCAAGAAAGAATTCTTGAGACGTCTTTGGTGCAAAAAGGTGGTTTTATTAAAGCCCGGGGGCAGGACCCGGGGGCAGAAGGAGCCGCACCGGGCTCGTGAGGAGCGGCCCGTCATATACTTTCAAGCTGGGAGGGGGTTAGGGAGAGCGGAAGTCTCTAAGGAATTTTGGAAGCAGGCTTTCCAGGACCTCGAGGGGGCTAGCTGTTGTTAGGACAAGGGCGTTTATTACTGTCTAATAAAACCTGAGTCATGAGACCCTTCACATGTGTATCGGTGGGTCGTGTGCTTGGGGGATAATTGACAACACGAATCTTGGGGGGTTTAGAGATAAAGGAAGTTCCCAAAGGAATTTTATATGTTAAAGTAGACTTACAGGGTCCTGGGGGGAGAAGGCGTCGAGCTAGGATTGTCTTTTGCCCTCAGCAAAGTGTCAACATCGAGGTAGTTGAGTTCCTAGAGGAAGGTCACTCTGCCTGTCTCGAGGACTTGTCCGTGGGCTGTAGGTAGTAAGGGAATTTAGCAATTTTTCTTCTGCCTTCATTTCCCACATCAATACCCATGATTGCCGTGCTTGTGTTACTACCCTGAGTGCATTTCTGCTTGCACTGTTGAGATGGACACATCCCAAGGGTCTGTTGTATTTGTTCCCAAACATCTGTCGTCCAGTTGTACACATTGATATAATTACAATTCAGTTAAATATCGTGTGGCACAACAAAACATGAGTGTAGTCAAGAGGGTTTATTATTTATTACGGTAAATATTTAAGTGAAAATCCAAACTTTCATGGTGAGTTGCTTTAAAAAATGTCGTTGAGTTAGGTTATCAGTGAGACAACTCAACCGTTTTACAAAGAGTGAAAATAAATAAATCTAAAAAGCCTGAATGGCTTCACTTGTGTCTTTAAGTTTTTCTCTACTTTCAAGACAGAGAAATTGGAAATTATGGATACGTTATGGACACGGCTTATATAAGAAAGATCACAAAGAATTTTATCATTATGAGATGTACTCAGAGAAAAGATCTTTGTACTTCATCAAAACCTGGTCACAGGAATGCACATTTATGTTTTAACCAAAATAAAATGTAAAAAGATCTTTATACTTCATCAGAACCTGGTCACAGGAATGCACATTTATGTTTTAACCAAAATAAAATGTAAAACCTCCCCCATTTTAACAGGCATTTTACATTGGTCAATCTAGGACTGTTTCAACTGTGTTGGGTAGGGTGGTTTCGAACACGTGTACATAGAAAAGAGTAATATCTTAAAGGGACACGTGTACTGTATAACCAAGCATCCAATTTATGCCAACAGAGGTTAATGAATTTATGTTAATGAAGGAAATAAGGAAACCTGGCTTATGGGAGGCTGTGTGGAAAAATGATTAAGAGTAACGAGACCTCAGCTGAAATCCTGCCTCTGCCGCTTACTAGCTAGGTATTCTTGGGAAAGTACTCAACCCCTCTCCCACCTGGGTGCATTGAAAATTGAAAGCAAAACACACACACACAAAAAATACTCTATAAGAAGGTGAATGTGAAGAGTCAATAATTACTGTATGTAAAGCTCTTAACATGATGTTGGGAAAACAACACTTAATGAAAGATGGGGCATTTAGATGTCTGCATTCAGTTGTTTGTCAGTGGTTTTTTTCTTAAAGATTTTATTTGAGACAGAGAGAGAAACAGAGAGCATTGGGGAGGGGCAGAGGCAGAGGGAGAAGCAGGCTCCCCACTGGGCAGAGAGTCCGACATGGGGCTCGATCCCAGGACCCCGAGATCGTGACCTGAGCCGAAGGCAGAGGCTCACAGACCGAGCCCCCCAAGCACCCTCTATTTGTCAGGTTTTTATCTTTCAGGCTCAACATTTCCTTCAGAGGATGCCTTCCATGATCCAAGTCGGAACTCATACAAGTACTGGTAAGAGCTGTGTCTACGGTACGTTTCCATGAGCACTTTGTAGACTCGGGAGATTTTAGCACTGGAAGCCTTCTTCGGGGTAGTCTAGGCTGTCTTCTTGCTCTACGGTTGATAAAACCATGGCACAGAGAGGTGCGGTGACCTGCCCAGAGTCACACAGTGGATCATGCCAGGGTCAACGTTCAAGTACACGTGTTCCAGCAACTCATCTGTTGCTTTTCCCGCAGGAGTGCAGATGGCTCCTGTTGTTAGGCATGGCAAGTGCCAGTCTCAGTAAAGTGATGGCAGGGTGAGAGCACCTTCCACAACACCTCACTGGTGCATCATCAGTATACCTACCCTTCCCCCTCCAAAGCTGTGTTCACTTTGGGCTTCTTTATGGTAAATACAATGGCTGTATTGAACGTTTTGAACTAAAGAGTAGTCATAAGAATTGAGAACTTCCGGCTCTTTTTTGTTGTTGATTTTATTTATAATCTTAACCTTCAGCATTCAGCTTACTGCAGTGTATTAGAGCCAAAGCTGTAGATCAAGCCAGTTTGCAGCCTCTTCAGGAGAGGCTTGACTTTTTAGCAATATGCTTTAGCCATAAAAACATGAATCTAAATAAAGTTGGAAGTCAGGAAATCCATTTCTGAGTATGTTTTCTTTAACGTCTCAATGCAGTACGTATGCAAATACAAACTTGTCTTAAGAAAAAGGACAGAAATTTAAGCTGCTTTTAAATAATCTTCACTGGATTTGAAAAGTAGACAAATCAGTTCTATAATGTAACCAAGGAAAATAATGTAAATCCAGCCCTTTGGGTGTGAGTTTTGTGTGATTCATTAGTCATTTGATGAGCATCTACTCTGTTCCTACCACTTGAGCTGCCACAGATGTGGTAGTAAGAGAGACAGGATTCTCCACCTTGATTCTCAAGGTTAGGAGACCCTTGAGGCCAGTAGATTACTGTCCCAGAGTGAAGGCTGTGAGCTCAACATGCCAAGTGGGTACTGAGGAGGGGCCTCTATCCTAGAACCACAGCAAGGGTGATCCCCCAAGATCTCTTCCCCAGGGAGCTTTGAGTTGCCATAAAATGTAAATGATGCTTCCAAGGATAAAATTAGATAGATTCAACAAACCTTTACCATCCAATCAGTTACCAGATTTTGTGTTTAATCATGGCGACCAAAATCAAGTAAGAATTCCAAGAACATCAGGGTTTCTGCTTTATTCAGCAAGAACTGGTTCAAGAACCCTTTCTAACCCAGGTTTGCTCCCCTCTAGCACTTTCAGAAATGTGGAGGCTACACATAGATATTTTAGTATAAATCTTATTATCTAATCAATAATTTTCTAAAATAGCCCCAGCAAACAATTCCTGATCTGGAGGTGTTCCTCAGACCAAAGAGGAAGTTACAGCTTTCTGTCAAAAAAATTATGTATAAAAATATAGCAGACCTTTTGGGGCGCCCGGGTGGCTCAGTCTTCAGGCGTCTGCCTTCGGCTCAGGTCATCGTCCCGGGGTCCTGGGATCGAGCCCCGCATCGGGCTCCCTGCTCGGCGGGGAGTCTGCTTCTCCCTCTGCCTCTGCCCCTGCTTGTGTTCCTGCTCTCGCTGTGTCTCTCTCTCTGTCAAATAAACAAATAAAATATAAAAAAAAAAAGACTTGAAAACTCATTGATTTATTTGATGATTATGTGCTGGGTGTCTGTTAGTAAAGTATGATGCTGGGTAAATAAGATGGAGATTTAAAAAAGCAATGACATCGGCTAAGGATAGATATATTATGTGTATGTTCATACGTACCCACATACCCAGGTGTATGACAATGTTTTACATAGATATGTATAGGCAATTACACAAGGCTTGGTGGCTTAAAACAACAGAGATTTATTCTTTAGCAGTTCGGGAGGTCAGAAGTCCAAAATCGAGGTGTTAGCAGGGCTACATACCCTGCAGAGACTCTAGGGGAAGATCTGTCCCTCACCTTCTATTGGCTGTTGGCTTTCCTTAGCTTTGGCCACGTTGCTGCAGTCTGTGCTCCCGTGGTCACGTTGCCTTCTCCTCTTCTGTGGTCAGCTGGCCCTTGCTTAAGGATACTTGAGATTGTAGGTAGGACTCATGGGCTTAATCGTGGAAGACTCTTCTCAAGATCCCAGAGTTCCTCACATCTTTTGCCACGTAAGGTAACATTCACAAGTGTTTGAAATGAAAGTGTAGACATATCTTTTGGGGAGGGCTCCCCATTCAACCCACTGTAGGTGAGAACCTTTTCAAAAGCTAAGTCTGGGGAGAGCCTTATAGGGGGGGAAACTAGAGCAAGCAGAGGTGTAGGGGCATCTCTAGGAAGAAGGCACATTGCATAACAAGGAGGAGCATCAGGGAGCAGCCGTGTCCGTGGAGGCAAGGAAGAGAAGCAAACAAGGTTCCGGTGGGGCCAAGCCATGGGGGCCCTTTGCTCCTGGGCAGCCACATTCAAATGGATGAGGACCGGGTAGGAGGCTATTAACGTAGCCCAGGTGAGACATCACCAAAGCCTACAAGTGGCTATTAGCTATGGGAATAGAAAGGGAAGGAGGTATTTCTTTTCTTTTTTTTTTTTTAAGGTTTATTTATTTATTTATGTGTCAGAGAGAGAGAGAACATGAGGTGGAGCGGGGGAGAGGCAGAGGGAGAAGCAGGCTCCCCACTGAGCAGGGAGCCCGACCTAGGGCTCCGTCCCAGGGCTCCAGGATCATGACCTGAGCCAAAGGCAGACGCCCAACTGCCTGAGCCACCCAGGTGTCCCAGGAAAGGAGGTATTTCAGCAGTAAAATCAATAAATAGAGTTTGCAACACATTGGGTTCGGTTCCACAAAAGAGAATTCCAAATGCTTGGATTACCGGGAAAGGGCTAGAACATTAACAATAGTAGGGAAATTAGAGGGTAGGAATGCTTGGTTTGGATGTGTTGTCTGAGTTGCCATATGCAGAGGGGGATGCAATTAGAAATGTGGACTTGGTCTCCAGAGAGCCGCTGGTGTTGGAGTTCTCTGCCCCAAAGGGTGAGGCTCCAATGGGAAGAAAGAGAACCTGTCCAAGGTGTTAACAGTCCTGGAGGACTCCGTCCATAGAGGTTAGGAAAGAAAAAGAGGGCTAACGTTCCTGTGTTTCCTTATTTTTCGACCCAGAGGATTATTGAGGTTCCAGAATTTTTGCTGCGCTCACGGGTTGTAAGTGAGCTCAATCTCTTTATGTCATCTCTACTGAAATCCTGGCATATGAATCTTGCTGTGAGTCTTTGCATTTTTTGCTAGCGCAATTTAGCCTAATTATGACCTTATTAAAATAACATGGTTATATTTGCTCTTTGTTTTATGGTAATGACTGATAAACAAAATGTTAATTGGCATTACAATTTGGGGCTATATTTGTTCTGATATTCAAATGGTTTAATTAGGATTTAATTTGCACACCAGCCTGAGCAGTTGTCTATGCTGATACTTCGTTTGCTTTTTTGGTTCGGGGAATGTTATTTATTATGACATGGCAAGGGCCCAAAGCTTTGTCACTGCATGTGGTGCCAACGCCCGTTTTCAGGGAAGAGAGTTTTCTTCATGAACCAAGGCAAGGAGCAGTTGATTCCAATTATGTCATTGTATGCGAAGTTGTGGTTTCAGGTGAAAACCACCGGATTATCCTTTGTCCAGGCGAAAGCAGCAGCTTCTACACGTCACGTTGCTGCCCGTCTTTAGTCCCCAGTGTTTGTGATTGGATATGGCTGTCCTCACAGCTCATTTCTGGTTCAGGTTGGACCCATACAAACTTGCTGTGTCAACACTTAACAGGTAGTAATTTCTCCTGGGGCATCTGGTGCTCCCCTTCTCCCCGTTATTGTCCCGTTTGACTTCTCAGCTACGTGCATTGCTGGTTATATTTCTTCTCTCCTCACTGTATAATGCGCTCTGAGGTCAGATCCCTGCAGGAGGAAGCGGCTGTCCTACACTCGGTCACCAGCCCTCAGTATGATTCTCTAGTGTTGTTAGAGCAGGTGATGGAAGAATGGATGGGGACCACAGGCATTTAAACATATTCTGAAAAAATTCAAAGTGCGGTAGAAGGCATGGCATAACTCTATTGCATGTTTCATACTAGAGCTATTTAGTTACTTTATTTCAAGGTGACACATCCCGACCACAAAGAAGGAAAGGCACGTGAGCCAGTCGTGCTTCTCAGAGCGGATTGTGCGTAGGGCTACCTGCGGATCATGCTGAAGTGCAGATGCTGCTGATTCGGGGTGTCGGTGATGAGCTGGTGGTGAGCCTCAGGGTCTGCATCTCACGGGCTCCTCGTGACATCCCCCCGCCCCCGTTTGCTGACCACATGTTTAGTAGCAATTAGCTCACAGGGTTAAGCTGCAGGAGTGCTGGCTGCTCTCTAATCAAATAGTAGAAGAATTTAAAAGTACATACGTGTAAGTCTGTATCCCTCGTAGACCCAGATGCATTGTTGGTAATACACATGGGGCTGGGAGGAAACCTAAAAACTTTTCTAACCCAGTGAGAGAATCAAAGTATTTTAAAAGCTGCAAAACAAAATCAGTTTAACCAGGGATTTTGCTATTTATTTACTATTTTTAGGATTTTGCATTTTAAAAGAGCTTTATGGTGATGCCTCTTGTCATGTAAATCTCTATCTAAAATAACTGCTTTGTAAATGTGGATTTCCTCATTGGGTTTTCCTAAAAGTAGATTTATTTTTTAATGAAAAAAAGAGTTAAGGTTTAAATTGGAATCTGTTAATTTTTTCTCGATTCTGTAAATACCGTTTTAGGGGTAATGTACACCACTTCACTGTTCTTTAACACATAGAGTTATTGCAGTACATTAGCTATCACATGTACAGATTTGTATCATTTATTCTTAATAAGAAAAGTTTCGTCTCTGTAACATAGGCCAGCATGTGGGATGCGATGCCCACACTCTAGCAAGAATTGGCTAAATGCAAGATGCAAGGTGAGTGGCATGGCTTCTTGCTTTCAGGAGCTCAGTTTCTTCTGGGGAAACAGGCTTATGCACAGCAGTGGGCAAAACCCCGGGATCTCCCTGCAGAGGGGACACTCTAGCTCTGGGCGGGGTAGGTGTGGGGAGGGAGGGTGGGGTTCTGCAGAGAAGGCAGCTGGAGGTGGCATTAAATTGGCCTCCTAAGAAGGGCAGAATCGCAGAGACTTCCCACATCCAGTAAGCGAGAAGGCACAAAGAGGTGATGTGCATCGCTAGCAGAATAATTGGAGGTACAATGGAAGATCACGGTCTATCATCAGGGTATTTGTGATGTGAAAGTCAGCCAGCAGGGGCGGCCAGGGACACCCTCCCACCCCCGCCAGCCAGCCACGGTGGGTGGTCTAAAGCAACTAAGTGACGTCTTCCAAATCGGCTGGAACAAGGATGGAATGCTGAGGGGGTTCAGTACTTCCGGAAGTGTTCTAACTTTGTCTTGAACTAATGATAAAATTGACCAAGTAAGCTGTACTTGGACTCTCTAGAAAGTGTGCTGGAAACTTTGTATCTGGAGGCATATTTGTGATTTGAGGATTTTGCAAAATGGTCCAGTTCCTGTGAAGTGTTGTAGTGTTGATCACCACGCTTCCTTACACTTTTGGTCTAACTCCCCCATCTCCTGCTCCAGCTGCAGGAGGGCAAGGGGTGAATCTTTCTTATCCATGGCCATGTCATAAAGAGAGTTCTGGAGCATTGTGTGCATTTAGATGGATTCTGTATTCACTGTTCAAAGATCCCTCTTTGTTACTGAAATTCTAAACAACAGACAAATTTTTAAATGCTCTCAGTACTGACAATGGTGTTAATATTTTGCACAGCCATTTGGTATAACGGGCCTAGTGTTCAATAGACCAGAGCTTGAGAAATGCGGGGTCAGTGGAAGGAAGAATGGACAGGCAGGACCCTGCATCCTTGTGTGACCTCTAGCAGATCCTCTCGTTCCGTGCTTCCTCTCCAGATGCAAAATGAGGACGTTGGATTGCTTTCACTCAAAGCCCCTTTTTGTTCTAAATTGTATGGTGTTTGTAAGTGAAATATGAGTGTAAAGTCTTTTAGGGACTTGACCCGAATGCTTTTGAGTGTTTCTTAAAAGGACTTGGTTTGGCAGGCAGGATAATTCTATTTTATCTGCAATAAAGCATAAAAGTGCTGATAGATAAGTGTTGGTAGGGGTGAATGCACCCAGCAGAGCACATGTTGACATAGATTTAGTAAGACATGAGCACACCTCTCATGTGATTTATTACCGGAGAAGGTGTATTTGTGAAAAGTTACATGCAACCTGAATCTCATTCTCATGGTGTTGATGTTGTAATTCATAAAATGTGTATTTTTGACAGAGTAATACATGTCTGTAGTTGAAACACCAAACAGATGTCTCTCTGGGTTTATAATAATGAATGGTGGTCCTTCTAGTCCTAATTCCCAGAGGACACTGGTGTTTTGCTTTACTTGGCATTTGTTTTGTTTTATCTTTGCATCTTCTAGATCTGTCAATTTTAGACATTATTTTCTTTTGACACTGGGAGGTGATGTTTCGTGGATTTTTTGAGGAAGGGAAGGTAAAGATGTTTGCTCAATCTGTCATGCTTAACTGGTAGCCTGCAAACAGGATTTTAGAGATGTTCTGTTTTTGTTTCTACAGAATAGTTATAGGACAGTAGCTCAATCATTAACTCCTATATAACCTTAGCCCTCTTGGCTGTCCATTCTCTAAAGACTGAATCATGCAGACAATTATAGGTCTTTCCCTGGATACTGATGAGCTCAGTGGTGCCTGATATATCACCTCCTTTCTCAGATTCCAAAGATAAGGCTCACAGACTCACCTCTGCATTTACACTCCCCTTTCTTGGGGATGCCTCTCTTCCCTTCTGCACCCCATTGCACCGGTCTACCTGGAGACCCCCTTCTGCTCCTTCCCGCTCAAATCCTGTGTTACCTGACCTTCTGCTGGGAGCCCTTCCCAGCCTTCCTGAGAGCGGATGCCTCCATGTCCGATGTCCCACAACTCCTGGTGCATGTGTTTTATATGTCTTCTCATTCTCCCTCCACCCACTTCCTAGACCTCTCTCTTGAGCATGATCCTTACCTTCATTTCCCTATAGACAGCTCATAACTGTCTTTCAGGTGCCGCAAATTCACTGAGCACAGACCTAAACTCACCCCAGCCTTTCCTAAAGTAGCCTTCCCTTGGGTATCTGTATGAACGGTGAATGGAGCTCCTGTTCCCTGAGATCCTCACTCCCACCCCGCTGTCAGCTAATCCGTAGTCCTCACACTATAAGGAACAGGTGGGCGTCTGATCAGGTACCCCCCTTTCCAAGATTCTTCAATGCCGCCTAATAGAACAGCCTTCTGAGTAGGGCTTAGGTTCTGGTTTCAGGCCCCTCCAGCCTCCTTTCAGCCTGCCTTTGCACACAGGTGCGCTCTGAGCTTCTGGCGCATGAAATCACTTGGAGTTTCTGGAAAAGAGCATGCTCTGTCTCTCCTCTGGGATTTTATTTATGCCATAGCATTCTGGAATACTCCCTCCCCCCAGCTTGGGACACACACTTCCTTCATTACCTGTGTAATTGCTCGTCCTTCTCCAGCTCCACTCACAAGCCTTTCTGGGGCCCTCGCAGCTGAGGTGGGAGTCACCGTATTGGGCTCCCTAGGTCTCTGGGCATACTCTCCCCTAACACCTAACACCATGGGATGCAAAAAACCTTGAAAATTGTCACTGCTGTTTATTTAGGACTTACTAGTTCAAGGGATTATACTAAGTGCTTTAGGGATATTATGCCATCAAAATGAGGTTGTCTGATTATTAATATAAGAGGCATAGTGGTTGGTTTTCCTCTTCACTCATGGCCCTTCTCTGAGAGATTAACCACAGTCCCTGCTAAGAGGCCGGTGCATCCCCTGCCCTGACCCACTGGCCTTAGGACATTGGGCATGGACACAGATGCTTGACTCAGCCAGGTCGACCAGATACCCCCTTGTAGAAAGCTTGAATTTGGGCTCAAACACTCTACTGAGAAATGAGGTCACTGAATGCTCAACTGAGGAGTGACTGATGCCTTTCTGTGCATTTAGAAGTGCAGAAAGCCAATCAGAAAAGAGGAAGGAGGCTGCAGCGGCCTAGCCCAGTGGGGGTGGGGGGCTGCGGATGCAGCGAGCAGATCTGTTTCTGACGTTGAGTTATGGTTTCAGCCCCTCGTGAGGCCTGAGTCAACATGCTGCTTTGGGTTTCAGGAGACTCTTTGTGTCTGCCCCAAGTTCCTCTTTTTACACAAGCTACGTTGCTGCTTGAAACCAAAGTATTCTTAATTAAGATACTGATTTTAATCAAATTACTGACTGTGAGCTTCTTAAGGACACCGAGTGAGGGTTCTCGGAACTTTGGCATATGGCCTGGAGATGCTTCATAAATGGATGGATCAGTCTGTCCTGGGGACTGGGTGCCTTCAGATGGTCAAGGCCATGGTGTGACTCCACAGCCAGTGTCCCTGGAGTTGTAGCACTTAAATTAATTGGGCTTTTTATGAGGCTTTATTATCCCAGTTTAGAATTACATTTCATATATGTGAGAAGTTTTCTAATCCAACACAATCTATTTTAATAGTATACTTAAGATGTTCTAACTATGATAAATGGGATGTATTTCCTTAGAGATGCTTAGCGTCTGAAAACAAAACTAAGGGGGTACCTGGGTGTCTCGGTTGAGTGTCTGACTTCGGCTCAAGTCATGATCTCAGGGTCCTGGGATCATGGGGAGTACTGTGTAGGGCTCCCTGCTTGGTTCAGAGTCTGCTTGGGATTCTCCCTCTCCCTCTGCCTCCCCCCATGCTCATGCTCTCTCTCTCTCAAATAAATAAAATCTTGAAAAAAAAAAAAAACTAAGGCTAGTGTTTAATGTGTGTAATCATTATGGATTTTTGACAGCAGTTATCTGGTACATAGTACTCCAAAGATGATACTGCATGTGTATGAGCATACATGTGTGTCTGTGTGTGTGTAACTTCTGAACACACATTCATATACACACAGCTGGGTTTGTATTTGCAAAGGGACGAAAGCAAAACGCTGAAGAACTGTAGTTGCTTCTTTGATGTTTCCTGTATATTTCATTTGTGGGTGATAGGAATAATGAATGTTACAGTAATGCCTGTGGTTGTCGGAGATTTATTAGGTGAAACAAGGAGTGAGCGCAGAGTGATTTGTGCAGCTGTCTAGCCTAACATGGGGCCATATTAGTAAGAGGTACCGTTCTGGTGTCTGCTCGGTATCTTCAGTTTGATCCCATCATGTCCCTGGTGGATGAGCTGCATAGACACCAGCTGCAGGATATACTAGGGCTCAGCACCTTGTCACACAAGAGGTCACACAGCCTCTTTGAGCCTTAGTGTTCCTGTTGTTTTGGTTTGTTTTTTTAATCAGTAGAATAGAACTCATAACCCTGATATTGCATTCATGCTTTATAGGACTAGTTTATATAGTCTCTTATCTAGTGTATTATATGACATAGTAGATCCCAGTGGATATTAGTGATTATTATTAGTATTTAACTCAAAGAGAAATAATGAGTTCCTATGAATTAAAAATAGGAGGCCTGTAGCGAAACCTGTCGGTAAGGTCCTAAATGAAGATGGCATTTGCAGAGAGCTAGAGCACTTGTCACAGATGACGCCACCACATTTGAATATGTTAGAGCATCCCCACCATGTCCACTAGACGGCCCCAACTGCGTACATATGTTTTTGAGCAACCTGCTGTCTTCTCTGTAGCATGGAAGCTGGAGATACAGTGAGAACTTTGAAACTTCACCCATCGTTATGACTTTTAAGAAATAGCCCCAAAGGAGTTTCCTTACAGAAGTTTCTCCAGCTTTTAAAAACTGCCTTAACTTATAAAATCCTGCTAAAAATCTTGATGAAATTATTTAGAATTCCTATTTCATTATTCATGATTTATAAAGATTCAATATATTAGTCAAAACAAAAAAAAGTCCTCTTTGGTGCCATTTTATTGGACTCTGGCAACCATTTGATCTTCCATCTGTTCAACAAACAGTTGAGTGCTTATCATAGTGCTAGACTGCGTTCAAGGTCCTGGGTATACGGTAATGGCCAGGGAAGGCTAAGGCCCTATTCTCATGGAACCAGCTTCCTAGGGGCGGGGGGTGGGGAAAGGTAAAAGACACTTATAAATAATCAGGATGGTCTCCAAAAGTTACAAGTAAAATAAAGCAAAGAGCTGTAACAGTGAGTGGGGTGGATAGGTGGTGATATTAGGTGGGATTGTAGAGAAAAAACTCTTAGAACATTTGAAGTGAGACTGGAATGATAGCAAGGAATTGGTTTTGTGAAGGTTGGGAGAAGGAGGATCTCAGGCAATGGGAACACGGCGCAAACACCCTGAGTCAGGAGAACAGAGAGATAAGCCGAGGTCCACCCAAAGCTATCAGGTCTTAATCTGGAGGGTTTTTGCAGATGTGATTATGTTGAGGATCTTGAGCGAAGGAGACTATTTGGGACCATCAGAGTGGACTCGCAGTGCCATCACAGTTCTTATAAGAGAGAGGCAGACAGAGATAAGATGCAGACAGAACAGGAGAAGTAATGTGAAGAAGGAGGCAGAGATGGAGTGAGGCAGCCATGAGCCAAAGAATGCTGGCAGCACCTAGAAGCTTCTGGAAGGAGCGATGGCCCTGCCAACGCCTTGTTTTTGGCTTTCTGGCCTCAAAAACTATGAGAGAGAAATCCCTGTTGTAAGCCACAAAGTTTGAGGCCATGCATTACAGCAGCCTTTGTAAACATGGTAAACCCACGCACATGGTGAGCGAGAACTAGACTAGAAGTAGACGTGCGGATCTGGTAGGTCTTGGAGGCCAAATTGGATTTTTTTCTAAATGCAGTGGAAAGTTCCTGTGTTGCAAACTGATTTTAAGCAAATCAGTTTGGCTGTTGGGGAGGGGGATAGATTATGGTGGTGGAGAAGGGTAGGTTAAGAGTAGGGATATACTTAGGGGTCAGTGGCACTCCTCCAAGCAGGAGGTGATGGTGCCTTGGTTTAGGACGGAAGCCATAGAGTTGGTGAAAAGTTGATGAATTCAGATTATATTTTGGAGATTGAGCTGACAAAACTCACTAATGGATTGAATGTGAAATCTAACAACAGAGAGATCTTGATATGCATATAAGTAAAATTATAAAACCAAGGGCAAAGTATTTGTTTCTGTTCATCCTGTTGACAAGAAATACAATCTGACAAATTTTAACCATTTTTTTCTGACATTTTTCAATAAACTAAAATAAATTATCTTACCTCTAAGGATTACTTCTAAGGGATTTTCCTAAGGTATTTTAGGTATTTTTAGCTCACTTATAGTTGTAAGATGAGACTGTGTAAGAGTCATGGGCAGAATAAATACTTCTTCCGGGAGATTTTGAGGAAATGTTTTAGAGAATACTGTAGAATGTACAAATCTATATGCTCCTCCCTGGAAATTTCAGCACATCTCCTCATTTTGAGGTTCTTGGAAAGTCTGTGGCCATGCATGACCCCAAGTATGTGTACTGCAGACGTTATAAGGACAGCTAAAGTAAAATTTCATTTTCATGTTTCACCATTATTTGATGGTAGCACAAGCATTGTGATGAAAATGACTGAAAAGATGCTGTTTACAAGCAGTCACTTTTTCCCTGTTGTAATTCACTAATAAATGGTAAAATTGGAGAACTTACGTGTTTTGTTCATTATTCAATTAGGATGTGTTATCGATTTCAAGAAAATTCTTATGCCTATTACTCAATTTTTATCACTTAGGAAAATATAAAATGACCAGAATTCAAAATTAATCCATGCTGATAGTAATAATAATGGAGATGGTGATAATAATAAAGGCTAATATTTAGATATTCTGTTCCTATAGTAACAGTGAATTGAAATTGTAATGTTTATATATAATAATAACATAATAATTAAACCTCCTTGAGTGTTACTACTAAAGGTAGGCATTACTTTATGAGCTATTTCTTTATGGAGTCTTCATAACTAATTCTGGGTCACGGGCAGTAGTCGAAGTGACCTTGATCAATTCTGGGCAGAGGCGGGGGCGTCTGTCTCTTGCATCAGCTTCTTCTCCTACAACAACAACCTTGGAGTTCCAGATGGTGGAGCTACCCAGACTGCTTTGGATTGTGTGTGCATGAGCAACGGACTTAGAGTTAGTCTGCTGAGAGGTCAAGGTTGTTTTGTTACTGTGGCAACGGTCTTACCCTGACTAATACACTCACTGCATGGTACAGTATGCAGTCACATTGTTTACCTGGTTTATTTTCAGGTCGTTATGGAAAGGTGATGTTGGTATTTAAGGAAATATGTTTGACTTTGACACATCAGCTAATTGCACTCTTATAAACCTCTGTGTCAGACTAATCATTGCTTGGATGAGAAGACAGTGGTCTCAGCAAAAGCATAAATGCTCGGCATAAAGAATTCTTTAAAATGATGCTGTGTGGAAGTATAGTATCTGTAGTAAGGAGCTCACTAGACCCCTTTCCTTGTTGAGTGGTTTCATGAGCCTGCCTTACTCATGTTAGAATATGAGAGAACAGCAGAATTGAAGAGATGATACAACTAGCCGATGCCAGGGAGAAATCACCAGGAGGGGACGGGCCCCATGAAAAGAGGTTTCAAAAGAGGCTCCAGGGAACCCACAGTGCAGACAGTGAGCATTTTTTTGTCTAGCTGTTGGAAAGTAGCTAAGCATATTGTTTCATCTTTGTACAAAGTGGGAAAAAACAAGACATTCTTATAGTAATACCTTAGGTTCATCTGCATATGCCATGTCAAGATTATGTTACTTGTGCAGAATTTTTGAAAAAAAGATGCTTGTTTTTTATTGAATTTTATTAGAACCCTGATCTGTTCAGTTTGAGCAAACTGCAAAGAGAGAATATCAAAGAAAATAAGAAGTTGACATAAGAATAAGTAATATGCAGTATTCAACCCCATTACAGTTCCATTAAGCAGATGTATTTTGACTGAATTGAATGCAGTTGAATTGTCCAAGATCGGAATGCCTCGTATCAATTAGAGGTAGTACCAGGCTCAGTGAATTTCCCTGACAAATTGCTTTATGATTTCCATTCTACCCCAGGAGACAAAGGCAACTATTGTTTTTTTTAAAGTTCCCATTCCCAGGTTGTAGTTGTCTCCCTTAAGGTCTAAGTCATAATTTTCTAAATTATTTATGATTGTGTTCTTCAGAGAAGACCAAGAAAAATTGACGAGTCTTGTGAAGTCAAGATAAATGATTGTGCTCTCTTCCATCTGTGAGAACCATTACTCTGTCAAAGTAGTAATTTAGATGCTGTGATTTGTTCCTCAAAAAGTTATTTTGATTTTGCCAGCACCCTCTCCTTAGGCATGGTGGTCAGTGGGTTGTATTTGTTCGAACATCTCTCTGAGTAAACTTGAAACGGTTGAACAAGGGGCAAGGTCGTAGTCAGTAAAGCAAAGCTGGCTTTATATTTGCCTTTGGTCAAATACTGCTCTGAGGTAGAGCGCGGGTCACCTCTGTGGGTGGTTGGGGAGGTTTACAAATTAGAAGAAAAAGTTGTTTGCCACATCACTGGGTCTTAGATTACAGTAAATGGAGGTAAAGCACAAGAACCTCTATGTGGTTGCCTCTTGGATGAAAGCAGGTTGTTTGGATCGGTTTGCATTTGGTGGGGTATACTCTTCTCTACGAATAAAGATGAAATAAAATGTATGATAAGAAATAACCATTAAAAAAAAGTGATGTGAATTAAATCATGCGGTTGGATAAAAGGATGAGTTTTATCTAACACTGCCTTGATGTCTGATATTTTCCTGTCCTTTGGCCTGCTTGCCATGGCAGGGGATATTCAGATCTCCAGATTTCTTGAACCTGAAGGTGATAGTATGTTTTTAAAGGAGCCTCGGTTGGGTCCCTGGGTGGCTCAGTCGTTAAGCGTCTGCCTTCAGCTCAGGTCACGATCCCAGGGTCCTGGGATCGAGTCCCGCATCGGGCTCCCTGCTCGGCAGGGAGTCTGCTTCTCCCTCCGCCTCTCTCTCTCTCTCTCTCTCTGTCTCTCATGAATAAATAAATAATCTTTAAAAAAAACAAAGGAGCCTCGGTTGATATGTCCATCCAAAGATTCATCCTGGTGCCACTTGTCAATTTCATCTCTGCTTTTCCTGGCTTCTGCAAAAGAGAATTTCAGCCTAGAGGTTATCTCATCAGAGAGTAGATCACCAAGATGTTCTCACCGTTCACTGCAATCTGGGGTACTTAGAGGAAACACTAGGACACTGTCCCTGTCTAAGGAGATTAGATGGCGTTTCTTCTCACTGGTGCCAGCAAATCTTTGTGGCACGATTACCAAACCAGACCAGAAATGCCAATTGTTGTGAAGTTGACAGAGAAACGGCATTTATAGCTGTTACCCCACATGGCATCATCACTCTGGATGGTAAAGTGTTAGCTCGGAGAGAGAACGCGTCTCATTCTTTGAATTAAACATGTTTTGCGTACCTCCCGTGTTCTAGGCAGTTGGGATGTATAGGCAGGGTTCTTGCTCTCATAGATCTTACGTTTTCAAGATGGTATATGATCGATGAGCTTAGTGTGCTGATTCTAAGATACACATTCTGTTTCATGTTTTAGTAATTTGGAAGTCAGGTGCGACTCACCATTAAAGGTGTGTTTCCCACCACTGACCAGAGAGCAATCTGACGTACTGGTCATTTCCTGCTTATGCCCAAACTTGTTAAAAGATGTCCATATCGTGGCCAATTGTGTTGCATTATGTGTCCACAGGTTGAGTTTAGTTGCCATTTAAAATCTTTTTGAGAAGTTTACAGTATCATTTGACATTAAAGCAAAAAGTTATTGTTGCTGCAGGAAGCCAGAAACAGAGCATTGAAATTGAAAATAATGAACATTCATTTTTGGCAGAATGACTATGACTTTGTATTTAACCACAAGACAATGAACAGCCTATCTCATTTTTATCTTCCTATTCGTGTTTGTAAAAGAGTGATATATAATAAGAATCAATGTCTCAGTAGATCTAAAAAACATCTTCCCATTAAATATATAATCGGAATTCAAAACGTTAAGAAAAACATGTGTCTTAGTTTAATTGGCAGCATCTTGCTTTGTTAAGAATACACCAAATAATACCACATCTTGTACTTGATGGCCTCTTGGATTCAAGGACATACAATTAATAAACCAAAAAATAGCAGACGGTTGTAAGGTCTCTGAAAATAACAAAATAGGATGAGGTGATTGGAATTGGCTGGGTCCAAGGCAGGGGAGGTACTTTAGAGAGGTGGCCTGAGAAGGTCTCTCTGAGGTCATTGGAGCCCAACTGAGATTAGATAACAAGAATGAGCCATTCTCCAGGAAGAACATTCCAGGGGGGGAGGGATAGCAAAGTCAGAGGCCCTGAGGGTGAACACATCCGGCTTGTTCGGCCAGCACAGAAGGCTAGTATGAGGTGAGTGTCAAGAAGGCTGGTGTAAGGATATTTTTATCTTTTGTCACTCGATTCAGCGGCCAACGACGTTGACTTGGGTAACTCAGACATTGCCCTTCCTCTAGAAGCAGAGGTCGCCTCTCTGGGCATTTGGGGAAAGGTGGGCTAATCTCATGCCCACCCCCTTGAGTCGTTCTGCTGTCTCTCGGTGCTCCTGCGATGGAGCCCCTCCGCGCTCCGAGCGCGGCAGGTCAGCGCCCAGACGCCCAAACAGCTGCCCGTCACCAGCAGCTACAGCGGGGCCACGCTCCCTCCAAACGCCTCCCTTCCCAGCCCCAGCTCGCAAGGCTGTATGGTTGTGTTAGACTTCACTCACAGTTTGGTGGAGAAAGGGAGAATTGAGAAAGCACTTAGAATATAGAGGGTCTTTTTGCCTCATCACACACCCTTCATGAGCCTCCATCCACCTGAATTTCTGCAGACTGTAGCCTCCGGTTGTGCTTTCTCAGCCCCCACCTGTGCCCCCCCTTCTCTGTCTTCCGTGCTGTGGCCCCACCCGCAGGCCCCCCTTTAACTTTCTGTGCTGAGCACGTTAGCTGTTTCTTCCTTTTACTGTCTCCTTTCACCTCTTGCCTTCATGCCTCACTTTCTGCCTCCAAGAAGCTGATCGAGGTTAACTTGAAGTTTCTTCTTTAGGAGGAGCTCCAGTGCCAACTTCTAAGATGGTAAATTCCGCACCTTGAGGCTTCAAGGAAGCATCTGAGGTTGGTGTGCAAGGCTCCCACCAACCATGATAACAAGCTTTTTTTTTTTTTTAAGACAAGCTTTTATTTTTTTAAGATTTCATTTATTTATTTGACAGAGAGAGCGAGAGAGCACAAGCAGGGGGAGCGGGAGAGGGAGAGGGAGAAGTGGGCTCCCTGCAGGGATGAGGGGCTCCATTGCAGGACCCTGGGATCGCGACCTGAGCTGAAGGCAGACGCTTAACCATCTGAGCCACCCAGGCGCCCCAACAAGCTTTATTCTACTCTTTTTCCCTCCCTTCTTTGTTATAAGTAAAAAAGAAAAAGAGCACGTTCCTAGAGACATGACTGGAAAGGCATGTATTTATTTCTATGCCTCTGCTCGTGATTCAGGAGGATCACAGGAGGCAACGTTGCAGGTTAAGGGGAAAGTTGACAAGGAATGCTGTAAGATCTTTCTAACGTGTTGTTTGCAGGGGCTGGGAGGGAAATGTGTCAGACTTCCCTTATCATTAAACCACTCCCAGGGTGCCCGAATAGCAGCCACGCAGTGCTACCTGGAAAGATTTAAAAAATCTTTTTTGGTGTTGCAGAAGGAGAAGGGAAAAACAAACAAGAAAATGGTAGGCACAGAGAGAGACTGTCATTGTTGGGCAAACAGAGAACTCAAGTTGGAGGTCTCTCCGCATGTGCTCCGCCAGGTCCCTTGCCATTTGCTGTGTCTCTTACATTTCTAAGATTCACACAGGTTTCCAGTTTATTCCAAAACTTTCAAGATGCACGTGCAGAACATTTGCAGTGTTGACTGTGAAACTGGTGGCCACAGCATTTGGAGACTGTGCTGAATCACGGGATGTTTGGACTTTGCATTTCTAGGTCACCGTGAGGATAATTTCTGAATGTGGTATTGTAATTAAGAATTACGAGCAACAGTACTAGCAACAGTAAAAATAACAATTGGCAGCATTCATTGAGCGTATCTCAGCATGGTGGGACAATGCCAAGAGGTTCGTGCACATTATCTGTGTGCATTATCTCATTTAATCCTCCCTGGAAATCCTCCAAAGCACATACGATTTTTGCTCTCATTTTATAGTTCAATAAATTAGATTTCCCAAGAGAAGCCAAAATTGCAAAACACATTTTTCTCATTGCAAAACAATTCTACACTGCCTCTTCTGAATCAGCGCTTTTTTTTTTTATAGTAACCATCTCTTATTTATTGTTTATGGGAGGCTGACAAAAGAGAAGAGAAATATATTCTCATGCATGGAGTCATGCATCTGTACCAGGCTTTTCATGTACCCAGTGGTATCAACTGCAGGTGACAGTACTGTCCTAGAGGTGTTTAGAAACACAAGGGGTGTTTTGGTTGCCGTGGTGAGTGGAGGGTACCACTGGCATTTAGCGGACGTGCCAAGGAGAAGGGCATCTGCTCCCTGGCTTAGAGCTGTGTTTGGGCATTTGAGAATTCTGGGATGGTGGTTATCACCTCCCTCCTGGGAGAGAGGAAGCAATGCTGTAGGAAATCACTCAGAAATCCCACTGTCCCAACACCACTGGCCAATGCGGGGAGAAGCAAAGTCATTCCCCTGGAAATGGGTCAAGCCTTGTTCATCCAGGAAGGGTTGGGAGGGCAGGTGCAGAAGGGGCCATCACATGATACTGGGGCGGGGGGCACAAATTTCAAATTCTATTCTGCAGCACTTTTCGATAGATTAGTCCATTTCTTTGTAGACCATCATTTGTCGGTCTCCTTTCCCCTGTATTCAGGATGTCCTAGCCATTGCTGAGGTGTGGCCCACCTACACCATGTTTTCTCAGTGAGACATCCCCCTGTCTCTTACACTCTCCTCCCCTTCTCGGGTGAGCGGAACAGACTGCTCACCGAGCACGTGGTGGAGGACCAAAATTGGGGCGGGGGATATTGGAAAGCTGGAGCCCACACAGCTCTCAGCACTTGCCTGAGGACAGCTCCCGGCCATGACGGATTGATCCGTGGACACTCCTGTGCCCACGCTCGCTAATAACCTTCTCCTCGGAATTTGTCACTGGAGTGTGGAGAGAGGCCCAGAGACTACATGTATCAGGACACCAAATACTAATACTGATGCTAAAATGGACTAAATGGTGGTGCTAGTGACTAGGAGAAGGTCCGTGAATTTTTGTGTTGAGGTTGTAAGAGCTTCTCTGGATCCTGTTCTTGTGATTGAGTCATTGTTCATATTCTTTATCCAGTTCCTGAGCCGCCTCTGATAAAGCTCTGATGTAGTTAAAAATCTACACATATGTAAATATATATATATACACACATACATGAAATCTACATATACACACCATACACACACACACACACACACACACACACACAGATATATTTTTTTAATTGAGCCTTAATCATTTTCATTGCTTGGAAAACCAGCAAACAAAACTTGGGTTGGTATACAAGCATACCAGAGCTGGAATGTGACATTAAAAGCTACTCTGTGCAGTCACCTCTGGATACATATTTTAGAATTTATATATACTTTTTAAAGATTTTATTTATTTATTTTTGCAAGAGAGAGAGTGAGAAAGAGAGCACACAAGCAGGGAGGAGGGGCAGAGGGAGAAGCAGACTCCCCACTGGGCAGGGAGCCTGATGGAGAACTCGATCCCAGGACTCTTAACCGACTGAGCCACTCAGGTGCCCAGATAGTTTAGAATTTAACACATATTTCATGTTAAATGCTTATTAGAGCCATATCAGAATCTAGGCTTCTACACAGTACAATCTGACCTCTTTGAAAAATGAATCTGGTTTTGTCCCTTCCTTCCAGTTTCTTCTGTGTCATTGGCTGTGTCACTTGCTATATGTTGGAATCTCCTGGAAACTTAGAAAAATCTCCCGGCCCAGATCATAGTTGTACTAATTAAATCAGAGAGTCTGAGGGTAGGATCCAGGGATCACGTTCATGGAATCGCTGTATGGAAAACGGGGAAAAGCCGAGCTAGTGGGGTGGTGGGCACAGGGTGTGTGCTGCTGGCGGGCCTGGGGCCCCTGATGGTCTGTAAGAATCCCCCCCGCCCAGGACCACCAACAACCCCACAAGGAGCACAGTTGGAACTCTACTGCGATGGCACGTTGACGTTCCATCGGCTTCCTGTGCAGTCGGGGAGCTCATGGAATTTGTTACTCCTAGGGTACGGTAGTTCGCAAACGGTCTTCTTCATGTTAGAGTTCTTTCATAGTTATTCCTGCTCCTTTCATTGCGTTGTAGCCTGCATTGCTGTGCTGGGGGGAGAGAGCTAGAGCTGTGGCCGCTGCCCGCGCGTGAGCTGCTCTCACAGCCTCTGTTAGCTGGGAACTGCGCACGTGATTGGCATGAGGGTCACACGTAATGCACTTGCCACACTGCTGTGCTGTGTCTGTGTCCCTCTCTTCCTAGACCCTAACCTTCTAAAGAGCAGGCGTCGTGTTTCAGTTATGTCTTCCGCATCTGGCATAATGTCTGGCACATAGTAGGTGCTCAACCAAAGTTGTTTTTCTCCTTAGAAATCAAGTGAATAATGTTGAACTTGCTTGAGTTTAAGGAGACCTGATGAGTAGTAAGTACTTTCCCCACCTGGTGTTTGAAACCACGGTGAAGTAAGCAAAAGGACGAGGCAGATGATTCTAGTACAAAGTGGGATTGCAGGATGTGATTTTAAGTGGGCCTTTTTGTACTGCCGGTGGAATCCCAGCCTTAGACCCCAGCACTGTTGGGCTGGGGGGGGCTTTCCCATGTCCTGCGGCAGAGAACTCTCTTCAGGACGGTGAGGATTATGCATGCCCCGCTTTTCAGTCCAAACTCACTGAGTGTCAACCCAGTTACTCTTCTTGGAGAATAAGCAAGGGAGTGGTGACAGGCTAGGGATATGCTCCTGGGACTCTAGCCACATGGCAGGAACCGTCAGGAGTGGTGGGAAAGCATTCTTCCCCTGGACCCCCACCACTACAGTGACCACATTCGGTCACTCGGGGGTGCTGTGCCCTCTGTATTCGAGTTTGGGTCTTCATCATATGATATGTATGAGATTAAGAATGCCTGCTCTCTGTGATGGTGTCACTGTTATTCTGGGCCCAAAATGAACACCTACACCTTGTCACTCTTGGTCATAGTATGAACAACTTTACTCACTGCCTAACTTCAGCATGAGGAGTACTCATGCCGCCCATTTGCCGACAGAATTATAGGGAGTTCTATATTTTTGCAAGTAAAATTATGGGGATTTTTCATGCTCTTATGAGAAGAGTCATTGATAAATATGCAGTAATGTAATAACATGCACTTGCATTCTTAACATGTTCCTAAGAGTGAGATATTCTTGAGAATCTATAAGCAGGAAACATTTTGGGATAATTTTCTGTGGTTTTATTCAGCTTAGGTCTGAAAATCTATAGTCTATAATTTCCATTTTAAGGTAAATATATCCCTGATAACTTACATATGAGCAAGTTTAAAATCTGAAATTGAGATCACTTAAAAACACGTTAAGGTAGAAATTCTCTCACTATAAAGTAATAGCAATAATAAAAAAAGAATGTTCATGTTTTCTTGTTATGTGAAGTCCTTTATATGTATTAGTTCACTTGATCCAGAAAACAACCCTGTGAGGTATATTTTTGGCCCTATTATCACATAAGGAAGTTTAGAGAGTTTGATTAACTTGGTCAAGGTCACAGAGCTGCTAAGCAGGAAATTCAGATTCCAGATCAAATGCTTCTTGACATCATGTTGTGAAGGAGGCATGTTTTCTAACCATCCCTGAGACCCAACTGACCCTCTACATTCATACCTACCCTTCTTCCCCATTACTACTTGCAAAGTTCTGGCTCTTCCTGAAACTGAGCATAGCTGCCCACAGATGAAGCTGGAATTCCTGAGTCAAGACAAAGAGCTTGGTGATGAAGATGGGCATTGCTGCAGTACGTCTTTGTTGTAGCAATTTTAATAGTAAAAGGCAATTAAGTCTAAAAATTAGCGTTTCTGACTCATCTGATTTAAAAGAAATGCTAGGGGGGCGCCTGGGTGGCTCAGTCGTTAAGCATCTGCCTTCGGCTCAGGTCATGGTCCCAGGGTCCTGGGATCGAGCCCCGCATCGGGCTCCCCGCTCAGCCAGGAGCCTCCTTCTCTGTCTCCTGCTCCCCCTGCTTGTGTTCCCTCTCTCGCTGTCTCTCTCTCTCTGTGTCAAATTAATAAAAAGTAAAAAAAAAAAAAGAAATGCTAGGTACGTGATTGTTTAAATATACTGTTTGCTACTTGAAGATGTATAAAAAGTTACTTTACAGATTCATCTGGATTCTTTAAGGTCCTTTATTTTAAATTCTTAAACAGTTTATGTGAACAGGAAAGTCCTGATGTAGAGTGCAGCTTTTCTAGGGGAAGGGAAACCTCATTTTCATAGGGTCTTGAGGAAAGGGTATGTTTGGGCACCAATACTGAGAAAGATTCACTGCATTGTTAAAACACTTACATTTGCCTTTCAAAACTTTGCTGTACTGTAAACTGGTAAAAAACATCTGAACTTTTTCTAGCCACTTTGGTAAAATGAATTTTATGTGTCTCTTCTGAATGAGTGAGGAACAAATGAACATGAATGGACACAGCTGATTTAATAATGAACATAAACATTTATAGCAATTATCCGTAGCGAGGATGAGGGCCTTAAAGATGATCTGCTGGTCTACTCACAGACATCCCATTCTGTGATGTAATTACAGGACTTCCAGTAAGGGGGACTCACTGCGTGCCATGTAGCCCTTTCAGGGCTGTGGACTCAGAAGTAAGAAAGTTCTTTTGTGCCTTAAAGTGGAGCCTGCTTCCTAGTAATGTCCCCACATTACACTGACTTAACAGCTGAATGTACAGAGTGACCCTTTCCTCTGTCCTGAGAACCCTTAACATACATTGATATTTATTTTGTTCTTTGCCCCGGAGGAGACGGACTGGCACGGAGGTTCTCTGGTGCTGAGACGGGGGTGGGGGAGGCGGACGGGAGGGACTGCCCTTGGCTTGAGCCTCCAGACAGCATGCCTGGGCGCACACAGCATGTGGAGCCTGGTTCGGTCCGCTTCATAGCACTGTTGCCGTAACAGAGACAAAGGTTGAATAAATGTCAGGTCGCTGTCATCCAGGATTCTGTCTAAGCCCTGTTCTCTCCCCATGCTGCATAGTTTCATTAGGAGTGGTCTCATCCGTGCTCATTCCAGCAAAATCACATTTGCTGCTGATTCTTACATGTTCCCCCTCTGCCAGCCCTCTATATCTAACTGCCTACTGGGCATCTCGTCTTGCACATTTCGCCAGTCAATGTTGTATCAATTCAATGTAACAAAAAACATTTTTTTTTTCCTGCCAAATATATTCTTCCTCCTGTGTATCTTATTGAGCAGCCCTGCCATTTAGCTACTTGAGCCCGATGTTGGGGAGCCCTGCTGCATTCTTACCTCTCTGGAGCTTGCAGCACTGTGGGTCCTGAAGCATCCAGCCCCGGGCTCTGTTCTCGGTACTTTCATGCCGGCTACTGATGAGGCCTTCCACCTCTTTGAGTATTCCCTGTTCGTTTCTGACATAGATCTTTCATGCACACTTCCTTCTGCAGGAAACCTCTGGCTTGCATTGGCTGTCCTTAGGAGACCCTTAACCCTCTCCCACGATTCAGTTGCTTCTTAGAAAAAAAAACAAACCAACATAACTGTCAGTTCCATGAGTTAAGGACAACCTTTTCACCATTGTTTCCCCAGCAGGGAGTTTGATATGGAGGAGACAGACAGTCAGTGACTCTGTGAATACAGAAATGATCAGCCTCCAAACTAAGCCTTACTGCATTGGTTTGGTCTTCTCTCCGCAAAGAGGAGAGAAGACCACACAGCCTAATGCGGTGATGAGCTATGGAAGGACTGTGCTAGTCGAGCCTTTGCTAATTAGCAGCAAATTTTTAATTGATTTTTACCGACTTTTCTTGATTATCTGGAGTCGGCACCAGTGACTACAGTAGATACTAAAACAGGTAAAAGAGAAGGAAAAAGTCATATTAAAGAAAATACCAAACACCAGGAGGAACAGAACACAAAGGAATGCAGGTGTGTACAAAGCAAAGGGCATTTGAAAAATCTTTCAAAGTCTGCATTAAAATTGCAAGCTTTGCTAACAAGTTATTTTTCCTTTCAAAATAAAGACAAATGAATGCCACTTTAAACATATTTAATTAGTTGAATTCATGGCTTCAGGGTATTATGGACTCATAGTTTACTAGGTTTAAAAATTGATAGAATACTTATTAATAATAGATGCTTGTACTCATTACTTAACAGTCACTAAGCAAGTCTACTTCTCAACTTCCTAGACAAATACAGCAGTGGTTTGAGGCAATTAACTAGACATTTCAAGAACTTTTTACTTGAATTGTCTAGATAATTGCCCTGGTGCCTTGTTTGCTTTTCATATGCAGACAAAGAGGTAGAATATAAAGTTTTCTTTCTTTTTTGAAGGCCAATTTATAGAAGAGAAAGCGCTCCTTGTTCAAAAACAGCACCTGGGCTGATCATTAGGATCTGGGTATTACTTCCCAGGGATCCCATAATCACTTTTATGGTCAAAAATTTTAAAAATGCAACGCAGCTAGTGTCTTACTTATTTCATGTTTGCATTTGTTTGTTTCTGTTTTTTTGGAAGAAATAATGAATTATTTCCCAAATGAGATACCGTACTTAATAGATGTTTACTACCATGGAAGTTCCCAGGAAAACATTCTTTAGAAAAAAGAGAAAAATAACAAAACTCCCCAAACTCCCCAGTGTTTTAATTTGTTGGGATTAACATTAGTAGGGAAAAAATGTAAACACAGCTGTGTACAGTGTGTAGGAGATCCAGGGTCCCGTATCCACAACTGTTGTCATTATGTGCCCAGGCTTGGGCTAATAATTTTCCATTTTCGTTTTTCTCCATCTAATCTTATGTTCCGTGTTTGCCTTATACACACAAAATCAGCAAGATCAAGGTACAGTTCCAAGCTGTGCAAATTCCAAGATTGGCCTTCTAAAAATGGAAATGAAGGGCGTATTTATGTTTCCTTTCATGAGCCTTTTGATTAGCTGAAGAAAGGAACACACATTTATGGAAGGTTGTGTTTCAAGGATCCGGTAGGAACAGGAGAAAGATATTTGGATGTGCCTGGGTTTGTAACTATGTTTTCAGATGTGTCATATTTTATAGACAGCAGTTTTTTTCAACTGTAAGATGAGTATGGTGTCTATCAAAAAGGATTTTCTGAAGATTAAATAAAATAAATTATGGGAACAATCTAGAGCAATGCTGGGTACATAACCAGTGCTCAAAAAAATGAGAAATTACTATGATTCTCACGTTGCTCTTCTATAAAATAAGGAGACCTTATCAGTACCATTCCAAGTGTGGCTTGGGAACCAGTAATGACCAATGAACCAACTCAATTATCCTGAGTTAAGCGCAGAAATTAGAAGTGTGTATTACACATCTTATGTGATTTGCTAGAATAATTTTATGTCTGCTGAATCTAATAAACAATAGAACTTACATATTTTTTTATTATTTCATTTCTAAATAATTCATTTTTATTATGGTTTACACAATCATTAGTCAATGACAGATTAAACATAAAAAAAAAAAAAAACCACAGGTGGTTTGAGGAGCGCTAGACCAAATAATCTCTGAGATAGTCTTCCTAGCTCTCAATTTCTGTAATTCTGGATAAACCATACAGTTTTCTTCAAGGAACTGTGAAATGTACTCACACCAGATACAGATGTTTTGAAAACATTTCATTTAGTGAAAATTGCTTCACTAAATTAAAATTCCAAATACGTACCCCGTAATATTTATTCACATTGTCACCTGCATTAAAACCAGCGTTGTGGGTGCCTGAGGAAAAGAAGGAGGGTCTGCATTGTTGACAGTCAAATTAAACTTCCTATTTGTTCTTAGAATCTAATCTACTTGGATTCAAAGTTCTGTTTTTAATGAAAAGCAGCAGGAGATTACAAAAGATGGTGGTGTGCACTGTCACTTTGAGTCCTCAGGTTGCTTTCTTAGATTAAAAAGGAAATCATTCCCTCCTCACAGACACCACTTCGTAGAATTTCACTTGGCATTAAGGTTGCTAATCTGCAGTCTTTGAGAGAGAGAGAGAGATTTTTCCTGGAGGATCTGATGGGCCCAGCGTGATCATAAGGGTCCTCAGAAGCAGGAGAAGGGCTCAGGGAAAGGAGATTCAGAGCCGTGACCACAGGGGTGGGAGTCCAGCCTGATCTCGAAGGTGCAGGAAGGGGGCCAGGACCCAAGGAATGTAGGAGAGCCTCTAGGGGCTGGAAGAGGTTCCCTCACAGTCACCCAAAGAATGTCACTCTGCAACACCCTGATTGTAGCTCAGTCAGGCTCAGTTTGGACTTCTAACCTGGACAACTGTGAGATAATGAATTCGTAGTCAGCTGCAAGGTTTGGGGCAATGCATGTAGCAGTCCTGGAAAACTGATCAAGGCAGGCATTTGCCAGGCACAGAGCTGTGGCTTCCCCTCCTGGCCTCCAGCACGGCCACACCAGCCCCGACCGGAGATGGACCCCCAACCCCGGGCTCAGGGACAATGCTCTCTTCCCAGAGTGGTCCTTAATTGATCTGTCACAGAACCAGAAAGGCAGGAATCTCTCCCTGTCTCGCACTGCTCTATGTCTGTGTATGAATTAACAGTTGTTTTGTAAATTACCCTGTATATGAATTAACCAGTTGTTTTGTAAATTACCCATCAGATTTTTTTCACATGAAGTCATGGAGAGAGATGAACCATAAATTGTCCAGAACACAAGGAGTAATCCAAGTTTTGTATGGGTTTAAGCTTATACAATTTTTGGGAAAAGGAAAAACAGAAATTTAGGTATGACCGTGCATATATATTTAGGATGAGAGAATGAATAACAACAGATTACATATAAAAATGCTAATAAGTACCACTGATATCCAAAAACTATATATATATAGATATATATACACACATACATATAATGACTGACATGTCTTTATGATGTTTTTTCTATATTTTTTTGACAATGTACTCTTGGATTATTTCTTCATATGACCATGACTTGTCATTTCCTTTTCTGTAAAGAGAATAGAAAGCTCATGCAAGCTTTCTGCTAGCATGTCTAATCAATTTTTTTTCTTTTCTTTTCTTTTATTAATAGTTTGGAAAAGTTTCTGTTAGCATCACAACTTGTTACTAAGTGATTCCAGTATTTTCTTGAGATTGTTGCCAACCTCCATCAAGTGTCTTTCATATATGACCGGGAAGATTTAGAAGGTTTTTCCACAGTCCAGCTACTGACTCCGACATTTCAAACCTTGCTCCTCCTCAACTCTCTCTGTTTTTCTAGGAACAGGCACCAGAGGACCTAGTTTGGTCTCTGCAGAACCTCTGACTTTGCAATTCCATGTCCTGACAGCGGGTGTGTGGGAGTCAGCACGGTAGGTGGTAGAATATTTCTGGAAGCCATTCCTACACCAGGACGGCAGCGAAGACTTGACTATATAAGGGCGTGGCTACGGACCACAGAATGTAGCCCATTAAATGCAAACCAAGCTCAGCTTTCCTTAGCAGGACTTGCAGTAGCTCCCCCCACACACTCCATCATCACCTGACACAAGGGGGCCTGATGGAGCATATAATGAATGGAAGGAGACAACGGTCTTAATTGGTTGCTTTCAAAATATCTTACTTTTGCAAAATTTACTAAAACATATGACATGGTAACCACATTGCTGGGGCCTCTCCCAGTACCTTACAAGGAGCCCTTTGCAAGGGAGGGACCCTAAAGCTCTGTCAGTTCCTCAGTAAAAACATCTCTGATAGGACAGTATTTCATACACTGGCAGGATTTCATAATTCTTTTGTTTTTGAAGTTTTCCAACCCATGATTTTGAAATTCCAAATATGGAGGTAACCAAGAAACATGGATCAAATGCTATCGTCAAAACATTTATTCCTATAGGCTGCCCTCCTTGACCTTGAAAGTCTTAGCTTTATAGTAGGATAAAATTTGCAGATCTGTTTTTTTGTTTGTTTATTTGTTTGATTTTGTTTTCCCTGAAGAAGCTCTCTTGTGTGCTTTCTCTGGGTTTGGCCAAGATAGACATCCTTAAAGCAGGTGTCTTTCTTTGCTTTGGGGGCTTTTTTTTTTTTTTGTCCATTTTATTGTTTAAAAAAGGTCATTTTGCACATTCCTACCCATCTGTCATTTAGCTAAACTTAAGCATCAGAACTTTCTTCAAATATGCTGGAAAAGTAGAGAACATTGTTATCTGGAATGAAGAGCAAAATCAGACAGCAATATTGCTAATGAGAGCAGAAGGAATGGATCAGAGCCTTCATTTAGTCATGGGTGGCAAGTTTCACAGGATTGATGACTCATTCAGCTGGATGGTACCTGCAAAAACATCAGGAATGGTTCCTGCCTTTCACTGCTCAGGCGGATGAGGCCCAGAGAAAGAAAGTGCTCCATCATTTCTGAATAGGTCTTTTCCCTCTGGATTTATAGAGCTGTCTTCAGTATCTGTAAGTGTTCCTGTATTTATCTGCTTGTAGTATGCTTTAGTAATTGGATTTTTAATTCTTGCAGGTAGGATTTCCCAAATTTGGTGACAAACTTCGGAAAGTTTTTTTACCGGTGGATGGGTGACGTGGGGCCTGGGGAAACTGCAGGAACATTTGGCAGACTTTAGGGTACAAAAGGTTGGAAATGTCTAGATGAGAGCAAGATGTGGAGTTATCACTTGGAAATGATTTTTCTAGACTGTGTGTTGTAACTTCCATGCAAAACAGATTGGTTCTTGTCATGTCAAGGATGCACCTAGGGCAAAGCTGCACGTGTTCTGAAATTTGCTTTGTGAGAAACCGGTCTTAAGTGTGTAGGTGATGCCAGTTTGAGTTGAGAACTTACTCTGCCTTGGTAGACTTGTGAGAGGACCCGGAGCAGCTCTAGGTTAGATTTCTCCTCAATCTCAATATCAGATGTGACCCAGGCAGCCTTGAAGGCCTCCATGGCCCATTCTCCCCGCTCCTCACAGATGATGTTCACTTCACTCATCGCTGACCCCTCCCTGGGTGGGACCCATCTTTCTTTTCTCTGTGCTTTTAAACACCTGTTGTTTTGTGTGCAATACCTGTTAAAAACAAAATGGGTCAACGTGTGTCTTTGACGCAGCCTTTGTCATTCCTCCAACCTTTTCCAATTCCACAGTCTGCATGAACGTTACTTCCTTTTAAAGTCATTCCTGTGTTCCCCTTTAGAATGAATCCGTAGCTCTCCTTTGCTCCCTCTGTCTTCCTCTCTCACTGTGCTGGGGAAGAACTGTCCTTACTCTATTCTGCCATGTTTTATAAATGGCTTAGCCTCTGCTTACTGGCCTATAAGTTATACAAGGTTGGAAGGGATGGTTTCCTCTACTTTTTTTTTTTTTTTTTGCCTTATCCTTGTGCTTTGTATAAATACAAGATACTCAGTTTTTTTGTGTGTTGTATTCATTCAACAAATATGCAACAAATATTGAACCTCTTTTTGCCAGGCACTGTTCTAAGCACTGGGGACATAGCGGTGAACAAAACAGACAAAATTTTCTTCCCTAATAAAACGTAACACTAATTGTGTTGAGTTGTACTTCTATTTTATTCTTTTTTTTTTAAAGAATTCTTTTTTTAAAAAGAATAAAAAAAGATTATTTTAGAATGGGGGGGCAGGAAGGGGCATAGGGAAAGAAACTTAAACTGACTCTGCGCTGAACATGGAGCCTGACATGGGGCTTGATCTCAAGACCCTGAGATCAGATCTGAGCTGATACTAAGTGTCAGATGCTCAACCAACTGCACCACCCAGGTGCCCCACTTCTATTTTATTCTTAAATCTCTGGTGTGCTCCTTGATTTATGAAAAATTAGTTTAAAAATCAGTTTTATTCTCTAGTCTGACAACTCTTCATGTTAATGTTGATTCTTGCCAACTAGCATTAGTAGGTATAGTGCTGAAAGGTTCATCTTAACCAGTTGGGCAAAAGATTTTTGTAGAATCATTTTAAATTACACCCAAAATTAAATCATTTAATGGTTTAGTTGAGTGATCTGTAGGATTACAGGCAACTTAGTTACTTATGGGCTTTAGTATCTCCTTGGATGGGTCTTGCCCAACCACTGTTTTCCTATCCAGCTCCTTCCCAGTTGCCTTTCACTCCGCAAACTCATATCTTGTGTAATTTTTCCATATTATATGTATCACTTTATCTTAATCTCTAGCCAACTCTACCAGTAAAATGTAGGCTTTGTGTTGGCTTGGACATGGTTGCATTCCCACGATACTATCAAGCAAAAAAGAGGCACTCAATCAATGTTTTTAATGATTGAAAATGATTTAATACCTTCTTGATTTCTGAGGAATTTACAACCTTGGGTGTAGACATTCACCCCCCCCCATAAAATTCATTTTTAAAGTTGCTCTTACTAAACAGTGATGTCAAGGCCAGCCAAATATTCCAACTGAATAGAGACCTCTTTCAGTTACAGGTCTTAATTTTCAAAAAACACATCATTGGTTCTTATCTTACTAATTCTGCTTTATAGTCTCTCTCATCAATTGAATTAGTTAGAAAATAAACAACTTTGCATTTCTAACTTTTGAAATGACAGACATCATGGAGATAACAAAAATTTAGAAAATCACATTGGTCTTACATTCTTGAGACTGATGTGTAATTGGGATATGAATGAAACCCTTAGCCTGAAGACCTGAAAGTTATTGAACCATATTTCTGTAGCAAGTTACACAGTTACAAGCTATCTCTTGAAGTAGGGTTAGATGTAGTAATAATAGATGTTTAAACTTCTGAGTTGTTTTACCATGACTTGTAACCATACTTAATTTTTTATAATTTTCAGTTAATTATGGATCTTATAGTTCCAGATCCATATTGGATCTGTATATTTTAAGAAGTCACCTATGATTTACTCTTCTTCCCTATGTCTCCTAATTCATAGTTTAGATAATTCATCTAAACTGTAGAAGGAGCAGATGTCTAAAGTTTGCTCTGTGCTCACCATCATCAGCATTTCTTATGTTTTCCCAGCCTGAGTTTCTTTCAACAGAATATTGCCCAAGATATCCAGAACCAAGAATGGTAGAGAATGGGAGTAAATTGTTCAAGAAGAAATAATCAATAAACAGATCTTATTAAAGGATGGGTTTGTTAACAAATGCTGTTTGTGTGTATAATTTTAGTTTTCCTGAATGGGAATTTTAAGAACTGGAGAAAAGTAGGAAATAAACATTCATGCTACTAGGAATCATGTTGTTTATGTGGTTATAGTCTTTGTTTTTGTTACATTAATAAATACCTCAAATTCTTGTACTTTTAATAATAAACACCCTGGGAACATTTTCCTCCTGTAGAATTTCACTCAATAAACAGAAGCTTTATTTTCCATGAGTGAAACTGCACTAGGTTAAAAAAGCATATTTGGGAAGATGCAAAATGTTTTAGGAGGTTTCTTTTAGGTTTAGGAGAATTTCTTGCTTTACTTTTATACCTTCTCGCATTCCAGTGGCTTTCAAAATATTTTATCCTCAGATTTCAGTTATTCTTGGAATCTTCCCTAAAACTCTCATAATCTTACCATTGATATGGGAGACAAAAATGCAAATGCAACACTTAACCTCATAGATTTGCCACCACTCAGCCATGATCAGAGTTTTGTAACATCACTGCAGCGAATTCTGTTTTATTTTTTCAGCTTTTTGAGATATATTTGACATAAAGCATTGTCTAAGTTTAAGGTGTACGATGGGTCGATTGTAAAATGATTGCCACCATAGCATTTGCACATCTCATATTTATCATTTCTTTTTTTTGTGAGGAGAACATTTAAGATTTTCTGTCTTAGCAAGTATTATGTGAGTATATGATACATATTGTTCAAGTACACAATACAGTATTATTAATCATAATCATCATGATGTACATGGATCCTCAGGATTTATTCATCTTATAGCTAGAAATTTGTATAGACCAACGGCTTATGTCCCTTCTGGCCCACCCTCTGGCAACCACCATTCTAGTCTCTGTTTCTGTGCGTTTGACTGTTTCAGATTCTACACATAGACAACATGCACTGTTCTTTCTCTTATTCCACTTAGCCTTAATGCCCTCAAGGACCATGTTGTTAAAATGCCAGGATTTTCTTCTTTCTCATGGCTGAATATTTCACTATATATACATACGTGTCCATCGGCAGATAAATGGCTAAAGAAAATCTGATCTATATACATATGTCTGTATATGTATATGTATATGTGTGTGTATATATGTATATAGATCACATTTTCTTTAGCCATTCATCTGTTGATGAACACTTACGTTGTTTCCATATCTTGGCTACTGTAAATAATACTGCTGTCAACATGAGAATGCAGATATCTTTTTGAGGTCCTGTTTTCATTCCCTTTGGATATATATCTAGAAGTGGGATTGTTGTATCATTTGGTAGTTCTATTTTTAATTTTTAGAGGAGCCTCCACACTATTTTCCATAGTGACTGTACCAGTTTGCATTTCCACCAGCAGTGCACAAGAATTCCCTTATATCCACATGCTTAACAGTACTTGTTATCTGATGTCTTTTTTGACAAAGAAAGATCTGCTGATAGTCTTATGGGGGGAGGGTCCTTGTATGTAACGAGCTATTTTTCTGTTGCTGCTTTTAACATTCTTTCCTTGTCTTTAACTTTCATCAGTTTAATTACAATGTATCTCAATGTGGGTCTCTTTGGATCCATTTTACTTGAAACTGAGTTTCCTGGGTCTGGATATCTATTTCTTTCCCCAGATTAGGTAAATTTTCAAACATTAGCTCTTTGAATAAGCTTTCTGCCCCTTTCTCTCTATCTTTTCCTTCTGGGACCCTATAATGTGTATATTGGTCCACTTTATTGTGTCCCACAAGGCTCTCTTCATTCTTTTTTATTGTTTTTTTGTGCTTTTTTCCCCCCTCATATGAATTCCACTGCCCCATCTTCAACTTCACTCATCTTTTTTTTCTGCTCGATCTAGTCTGCTATTAAACCCTTCTACTGATTTTTGTTTGTTTGTTTAATTATTATATTCTTTGGCTCTTGATTTCTATTTGGTACTTTTGAAATATCCTCTTTGTTGAAATTCTCACTCGGTTCATGCATTTTCTCCTGACTTCCGTGAGTATCTTTATGAGCATTACTTTGAGCTCTCTGTCAGATACATCACTTACCTCTGTTTCGCTAGGCTCTTTGTCTAGAGTTGTTTTTTTTTTTTTCTCATGTTTGAAACATCTTCCTATTTCTTCATTTTCCTTGACTCTCCACGTTGGTTCCCGTGCATTAGATAAAAATGTGCAGCCACCTTTCCCAGTCTTGACAGAGTGGGCTTGTTGGGAGATGGACCTTGTCAATCGACCCAGACAGAGTGGGCTTGTTGGGAGATGGACCTTGTCAATCGACCCAGACAGAGTGGGCTTGTTGGGAGATGGACCTTGTCAATCGACCCAGACAGAGTGGGCTTGTTGGGAGATGGACCTTGTCAATCGACCCAGACAGAGTGGGCTTGTTGGGAGATGGACCTTG
The DNA here is from genome assembly GCF_037043125.1 of Eumetopias jubatus. Lineage (NCBI taxonomy): Eukaryota > Metazoa > Chordata > Mammalia > Carnivora > Otariidae > Eumetopias > Eumetopias jubatus. The sequence continues at coordinate 111,772,438 of NW_028274819.1, forward strand.
TCAATCGACCCAGGCTGTGCTCATAGTTGTCCCTTATACTGTGTGATTGTCCAAACTTACTTCTTTGTTCTCAGTGTCTTCCAGTAGTTAAGGGTGGGCCAAGACCCATTGGTGTTCCAAAGAGGGGACTGCAGTTAGTACCTAGATGCAGCCTGGCTGGAGGCCGGACCCTCAGGCAGCCTCAGGGAAAGGATGCAGTTAGGACCCTTCCAGGAGATGGTCATGTTTGTCTACTCCCTCTTCACTGGGCCTGGGTGTATATCTGTGCCAGGGGGCTCTTTAGACTGTTGAGAACTTCTTCCTTTTTTGCTGCAATACTGTGGGACTCCTGGATGCAAGCCCTGTTGACAGAGCCAGGGGATTGGGGGCTCATCTCTCAGGTGGCAAGTGGCAGCCGCAAAAGCTGGGGCCCCAGACAGGGGTACAAGCTCCTTCCAAAGAGATCCTTGTGATTTGGGGTGGGCTATGATGAGGGCAAGGGAGGTATTGGCCAGCTTCCCTGGTCTCTGGGGAGGATCACAGTCACCCCTAGATTCATGCTGAGAAGGCTGACCCTCAGGCATCAGCTTCTCACGTAAGGGCAGTGGATGTTAGAGGGCACAGGTCAGGGCTTGGGGAAAAGACACAGCATATGGGGCCTGTGGGTCATGGTTTCCTATGCCCACTGAAACCATGGTGCCTTCTGTTGTGAGTCCTTCCAAACTACTGCAAACTTTCCTAGGCTTTCTGTCTCAGCCCAGTCTCTGCTTCCAGCACCGTATGTCTGTTTCATTTCAAGCGCTGACTGTTCGCACTGAAGAGTACCTGCCCTGGGCACTGTGAGGGAGATCGTTCCGAAGGGCTCAATAATTTTGTTTCAATGAATAAATGATTAAAACATATTGCTGACTGTCAAATTCACAGTCGTCTGCAATTTCCATGAAGCCCTTCCCGAGTTCATGGACTCATTTTTTCACCCATTCATACTTTTCAGGCTGGGCTAGGCATCAGGTGTGTAGTGGGTGACCCAGATGTGTTTGCTGTAATCAAATTAATAATGCTGGTAATAATAGAACAGTAACAGTAGTGATCATAGTATTTTATGGAGAGCTTCCTCTTTGACAGGAGCTGGGTTTAGCATTAGACATGTTGTTCCCTCACCGAACCCACACAGACTCTATGTATTATTCCCCATTTCATAGGTGGAGAAACTGAGGCACAGAGGTTGAGTCAATTGCCAAAGGTCACATAGCTATTATTAAGTGACTCAAGTGCCTTATTATAAGTGCAGTGAATTTTGTGATTGGAGAAAAAACAAGATTTGATTCATTCTGAAATTCACAAGACTTTATCTTTACATTTTTAATGTACACTGATTTATATATTCATTTTGTATTTCTTTTTTCATTTTTTTAATTTTTTATTGTTATGTTAATCACCGTACATTACATCATTAGTTTTTGATGTAGTGTTCCATGAGTCATTGTGCATAACACCCAGTGCTCCATGCAGAACGTGCCCTCTTTAATACCCATCACCAGGCTAACCCATCCCCCCACCCCCTCCCCTCTAGAACCCTCAGTTTGTTTTTCAGAGTCCATCGTCTCTCATGGTTCGTCTCCCCCTCCGATTTCCCCCCTTCATTCTTCCCCTCCTGCTATCTTCTTTTTTTTTCTTAACATATATTGCATTGTTTCAGAGGTACAGATCTGTGATTCAACAGTCTTGCACAATTCACAGCGCTCACCATAGCACATACCCTCCCCAATGTCTATCACTCAGCCACCCCATCCCTCCCACCCCCCACCACTCCAGCAACCCTCAGTTTGTTTCCTGAGATTAAGAATTCCTCATGTCAGTGAGGTCATAGGATACATGTCTTTCTCTGATTGACTTATTTCACTCAGCATAACACCCTCCAGTTCCATCCACGTCGTTGCAAATGGCAAGATCTCATTCCTTTTGATGGCTGCATAATATTCCATTGTGTATATATACCACCTCTTCTTTATCCATTGATCTGTCGATGGACGTCTTGGCTCTTTCCACAGTTTGGCTACTGTGGACATTGCTGCTATAAACATTGGGGTGCACGTACCCCTCATTTTGTATTTCTGAAAAATAACCTCCAGTTTAGCAGATCAAAGCAACACCTGTTCATTATCCAGAAAGCATCAGCAGCTCAGGAGTCTGACATGGTTTAGCTGGATCCTCTGCTCAAATGCATGTGAAGGTGTTGCTAGGGCTACAGTCTCATCTGAGGTTTGGGGTTCTCTTCCAAGCTCACTGGTAGTCAGGAGAATTTGGCTCTTTGTGGTTGTCAGGTTGAGGTCCTCAGCAACCAGAGGCCACCCAGCGTTCCCAGCCACACGACCTTCTCCCTAAAATGGCAGTTCTTCAAGACCAATAAGAAAACACCCCTGCTGCTTCTCATCTCTTAACTTTAGACCTTTTATAGAGACCTGATTTAGTCTTTTTAGGGATAATCTAAAGTCAACCGGTTAGGGACCTTCATTACATCTGCAGAATTATTTTAGCTTTATCGTACTGTGTAACCTAATTGTGGGAGTGATGTCCCCTCCTCCTCACTGGCCCTGCCCCCACTCAGGGGAGGGGGTCATACAAAGGCATGGGTCCTAGGGGGTCACCTTGGAATTCTGACTACCACAAATTATAATAACGGGGAGTTGTTTCATCTCTCTACCACTACACCTTGCAGAAGTTCTAGAACTAACAGTCTTTGTTGTTATTGTTTTTAAAGTTTTAGTTACCTGCACACCCTACGTGGCATGACCCCGAGATCAAGCGTTGCACGCTCTGTCAACTGAGGCAGCCGGGTGCCCCATGACCGTCTTTGTTTTACCTGCAGACACAGCAACATGCCTTGCACAGACGGGCGGTCGGTGTTAGCTGATGGCTGAGTGTGTGCGGTTTTCCTCTCAGCACCTCACCCAGACTCCCCATTAGCATGCGATCTGTATTAATATAAATTATGCCTGTTTTTAGAAACTAAAACAGTGGTCTCTGCTGTCACAGTTTGGAATGTATGCTAATGCGGAGGTAGTGATTTTTGTCCTTGAAACAAACAAAAAAAGAAACAGCATGTGCTGTGAGTTCGGCTGTGTTCCCTTGGTGGTATGATAACATTCTTCAGAGATGAAAAATGAAAGCATATGCTATCAGTCAGTGGGTTCATGAGGAAACTTTGTGAACAGACAGTGCCAAAGTGTTGAAAAATCGGAATTACCTCATCTTGTTTACAACTGGACTGCATGGAAATTTGAGATTATACAGTTTACTAAGGCATTCCGTCTGAATGCTCTCAAGTCAGCTAGTTTTTTCTGTTCGTCAGTATAGAAATATATGTTTCTAATATATGTGTGATTTACAATACCCTGTGGTGCTGGCTTAATTTTTAAGTGGAGATTAAATAATACTTGAAAGTTCCTCTGTTGTAAATATACTTTTCCCTGCCCACAATCACTGTGTCAGGAATTTCTGATGACCCCACATACCATTCTGGACTTCTTTGTAGTCCAGTCTCAAATTTAAGTTCTTTTCCCTAATTCCTGATACTACAAACACCTTACAGGTAACAAACTTACAACTTTACTTTTTCTTTGAAGAAGTATGAGTTCTCCATCAAAACACAGCAGGAGTTTCCAGGAATACTTGCACATGATTACTTTGTACTTCATCCACTCTTACTGTCCAGAATTCTCCTTTATTTTCCTTTGACGTTATTTTCCTGCTGTCATTTGGAGTGATGTGCATGCCCAGCTGGATTCTATGAGCCCTCACCTCTGTACAGACCATCACTGACTGCATGTAGAGAAAATGGCATGTGAAGCTAAATGAGCATTTGGAAAATATGAGAACATTTACAACAAGACAGTTTGAATAATTGGAGCTACAAACACCATTTTTCTTTTACAAGAATAGTCTTCTGAGGGTCAGTTGAATAACAGACCAAAGACTTTGTTTACCTATATAAACAGGGTGGATGTTTTCTTCTTCCTGTGGTTTGTTCTCAGCCCTGAACTCTTAGTCTAAGTGGGGTGACTATCCAGCAGGCATTTGATTCGTGCCTGTGATTTGGTAGTTAGCTCAGGTAACTTGAGAAAACTAGTTGCTAACCAACATAATACAGTGGACAGCGGATCATATTGAGAACTAAAGTTTGTAAGCCTAACTTCCCTTCTTGCTGTAGCTGCATATCGGGGTGGGGGCGGGGGCGGGGGCGGGGGTGCAGCGGCTTCAAATCCAAGACCTGGGCTCAAACACCAGCCCAGCTGTTAAGTCTCTGGGTAATCTCTGACAAATCATCATGTAGGTGGTCTTCATCTCTGCTTCCCTGTCTTATCAAATGATCACCACGGGGTCCCCTGGTGGGGTTGCTGTATGGCTCACGTGAGGAATGCACGTCAGGTGCTTAACACGTGACAGGCACATCATACATTTCACTTCCCTGTTAACTCTTATTATAATTGCGTTTTCCCTTGTATGGTACTGATAGCTATGGTGAGCAGCAAAAAGGAAGTCCTTATTAGTGACAAAGAACAGTTTCCCTGTGTAGTGTTCCTCTTGAACTCCGTAGGTTTGCATGTGGTGTGAATGTTTGCGGTGACAAACAGCTGCTTTACATGGTCCTTCTGGAGAGGACCGCCGTTGCTGGGGATGCTCAGCGCCTAGGGGCTTAGCGCACTTCTTTGGGGAAGTTCTGCGTAGATGTGTGGTGAATCATTGATGAAAGATTCTCCTAATACTGGATATATTCCTCATACACAGACACTCGGTTTTCTATTTTTATTTGGATATTTTGCTTATTGAGAAAGCAAGAGAAATCTGTTCAGGTGAAACGTTTAAATCCAAGTGAATACTTGGAAATAGGACTTGATCAGATTTGCAAACAAAACAAAAAACCCAAAAGGGATGGTTGTATTTATAAGGAAAAATGGGTAATACTTCTACAGCCGCTGAAACGCGCCAGCGCTCATGTCAGCCGCTCGCATGTACTCGCTGACTTACTCTTCTCTGAACAGCTCGGGGAGGTGGACGCTGTAAATGCCGACATTTGGCAGATGAGTGCTCTAAGGCACAGGGTGAAGTGACTTGTTTGTGGTCACGTGACCAGTAAGTGGGGAACTGGGATTTGAAACCTTGTCGTGGGGCTCCAGAAACTTTGCTTTCAGCCAACGTGCTAGTTCAAAATAAAAGCTCATTTCATAGATTTCAAAATAGTACCGCCTTCAATCCAAGTCAGAGAGACCCCCGCCCCAGAACCGAGGACCCGTGTTTTAGTGGGCCCTGCTAATCAAACCCACAGACACAGGGAGAAAACCATGGGGAACAGCCCGGAAGCACCCGGTCGCTCAGGATGCTCTGCTCCGTGCTGCCCAAGTGGGCCCTGCAGCCTGCTTAGCCCCAGAACCCCTTCTGAGCACGTCTTGTCCTGAGTCCCCAGCAAGGCACATGCATCCGAATGTCCACAAGCGTGTGCACTGCCGGTGGTGGACGGACACGTCCTCTGAGGTTTGAGTGGCGGAAATGCTTAAAGAAGGGAGAAGATTGATTCACCTGTCAAACCCTTCTGCTCAGGCGGCAGGCATGCGGTGGAGTTTTGCACCGATAAAGTCTTTGTTCTCTATTCTTTGAGAGCATCCATTTTCTTGATTCTCTTCACGCTCCCAACTTGTGGTTTGAAAGGTATTAACCATCTAGTGTGGTATTCACAACATGCTAATTAGCAGTTTGCAAAAGAACACGATTCATGTTATTCTTAAAAATGGGCGTGTGAGTGCAGGCCTAACATGCATGAAGGCAAGACAGGCAGCTGGGTGGACGTGAAATAGCGGATTTATGAATAGTCTTATTTTTATAATTATGAAGATTTCATGATTTAAATTTTCAAAATATCCACAAAGCAATTAAAGCTATATTTTCAAGGTAGAGAGATGAAATATGTTTCATTAAACAATGTGTTTGCTCAATTTAGAACTTAAATATTTAGACATACTGTATGTCAACTTGCATTTATAGTCTTGCTGTGGGCAAAGGATGGGGTTGTTTCAAATTTCTCAATATTTGACAGAGTTTGAGCTTGAGCCACCACATGATTTTCCTTTTTTAATTTTTTTATAATTTGTTTCTTTATGATAGAACTTGGAAGGGAAAGAACATTCAGAAGGAAAATTTGACACCTTATATAATCCGTATTTCACTTTCTTTACCCCAGATGGTACCAATAGTTATAAATTTTTGTCTGTGTGGTTATTTATTCGTGTTTTTTAAGAGGATGTAAATTAAGAAGCAAGATGTCCTTCAGAAGTTGGTGAAGACTGCAGGGCGGGACAGCCGGCTTCCCATGCTGGCGAGGCCACGGACCAGCTGTGCAGGGTTGTGCTCGTCGGCGGAGCATCTGGGTTTGTTGGTGCAATATAAGTGCTCACGCATCCATCTCCCAGGGTTGTTGTGAGAAATGGCTCTGAGAAAGCCCCCGATGCAAGTTAGGTGTTACTATTTTACTTAATTTTCAGTGACTTCAGCTGCTTTTATTAAGATCATTTTAAGAAATCACTCAATAATTTATATGAGGGATTTCATCTACTTTTTCAAAAATAAGACAAAGATCTCCAACAGATTTTATAATGTTTCCTGTGTGCTGGCCCTTATCTGTGTCACATACTGCTTTTTCCTTCTTTTTCATATTTGGTGAATAAAATGAAGAAAAACAGGAGGAAAGCTCTTCCCCTTTAGATACATATTTCGCAGCCTTTTAGAGTGCTTGGAATTGGCAAATACTTCTCATAGGAGAAGGTCAAAGTGTGAGTTAAAGGGAACAGCATTCCCTCCCAGACACATCGTGGTCTCTCTGCACCCCACTCCTCTTCTGGAACGTCCAGATTCCTTGGCATCTCAGAGAGCTCAAGCCCAGAAGAGAGGCAGAGAACTGAACAGAAATAGCCACCATGTCTAATCTTTGCTTTTCTTTTGCCAAAACAAAGCTTTGCCCAAAGCCAGCATGCAGTAGGCACCAGGTGGGTATTTTTATAGTGACAAGATCAAACAAATTATGTGTTTTCAGGTTGAAGTTGATGACCCATCTCAATGAGGATAAAAATATTTTCATGCAAACTGTTTTTGTGGTGGCATTTTAAGGGGCAGATTCTCTGCCCCTTAAATCTTACGGTTGAGCATGATTTTTATGCAGGAAGAAGGCATTTCGGCTTTTGGAGTGCAAGGCTGGAGTTCTCCTAAGGTGATGGACCCACTATGTTAAGCGTCTGAAAATTGCTGTAGACTTTGCCACAAAGCCCCACTTGGAAGTGGCTTGAGCTCGGAGGAGGCACGATGGTTAGGTTTAAAGTAAGAACAGGGGATTCAGACCTGGTGTAGGTGGAAGCCCGGTTGCTTACCTGTTGAGAGATTGCTTAGTGTCCTAAGCCCCAGTTTCTTCATTTGTAACCCAAGGATAATAATAGAGTTGGCAGTCGGCGTTCTTAGAAAAGTCCATCTACAGTGCTTAGCACAATGGTAGGACTGGCTACGCTACACATAGTTACCCTTGTTCATATTGTCACGAAAGTGTCGAAGGAGTTTCTGTATAGTGTAACATTAACTTCTGTTGGATCCTAAACAGTTTGCCTTGCTGTATACAGCGTGTTTGGTAGAGGTCCACGGCTGGCTGGGGGTGGGAACCCTGTTTGGAAACCATGTGAGTTCATCATGTCAGCATTGCGTGAAGAATCGGCATCTGCGTTGAGTGTACAGCTCTTGCCGAGGGTCTGGGGCAAACCTCTTGACCTTATCAACCCTCTTCTTCAAGAGCAGAGGAGTGATGGTTTCCAGAAGCATTGTAAGGCCTGACATAGTGAAGAACAAAACTATTTAGTACGAAAGCGGTGTTAAGAGGACATAAATAGGGCCTTCACTGAAGTCAGCTTGTGGTTATTCAAGACCTAACCACCTCATTCTTCTCCTTCTAACCAGTCTGATCACAACCACCCCTTAGCACAACTGGAATTTCACACCCTTTGGAGAAGGAGCTTTAAACCGCTGGACGTCATTGTACCCTGGGCACCGCCTCTCATCCTTCCATCCTGCGCTCGTCCCGCGTACAGAGGTGTTACCAGTGCTGGTTCGAAATGTCCCAGATATTAAATATTGGCCACGCGTAGATGAGACAACTTAGCCCAGAAACCCCTACAGAATGACACTTGTAGGAAAAGTGCATTTCCCCCCTTCTCTCTTTTTAATTGAGGTAGAGTTGACACGCGATGTTACATCGTTTCAGGTGTGATTTCAGGGTGCGAGTCACATGATGCCGTGCTCACCGCAGGTGTCCTGCCGTCTGTCCCTATAAGCGCCATATTCCCTGTGCTGTACTTTTCCTCCCCATGACGTAGTCATTCCGTCACTGGAAGCCTGGACCTCCCAGAGATGCTTTCTCAATGACTGCAGACATCATGCAGATTGAATGAAAGGGTCTGTGGATCTTTTATTCATCTTTTCTCACTCCAAGCAGAGTCGTGTCTACAAATGTTTGTTGAATGAGAAAATGGAGTTTGGGAACTGTTGGTGATTGTAATTTGTCCTGTATTTCTTTTGTTCCCTCATTCTAGGATGAAATCAAGAGGTGAATAAATACACTGTTCGTATCTGTTGATCTTCACTAACATTTGGCTTTAAATTGCACGGTATGTGGAATGCTCTCCATGGCTGTTCTTCCAGCATTCCCGGTATTTTGACCAATACCCACATTACAATAACTAGAGACAAGAGAGCTTTTTTTTTTTTTTTGCAGGAAAAATGAGACAGTTATTGGACATTTGAATTCCTGAACAAATGCTTAGAGAAATCTCAAATTGTGGCTCCTTTTATAAACTTCAATTAGTATTTTTAGATTGAAATTATTATCTCTTCAGGGACCACATTACAGAAAATGTAACTGTAATAACAGGAAACAGAACATAATGTCCCATTCCCCACGTGCCTAGGCGGTTCTCTTGGGAATATGTTTAGGGAGATCTGCAGATTGTATTAATTCTTTCATGCCACTGGGGGAGTATTGAATGAGTTAGTGTTTCAAAGTACAGGCTGTGGAGTCATCTCAGAACTAATAGAGCTAACCCACGTTTTTATTTCCTTGTATATCAGTAAGAGTGATTTCATTTCAAGTGTGAAAGATGCGAAGAGATAAATATGATACTGGAATTTGTAGGATGCTCCCTGCTAAAGATGGAAGCTGTATATTTGGCCTTTCCAAACATTAACAGTAATGGGGATTGCACGTGCAAATGTTCATTACAGAGATGATAGGCTTTTCTACGGGGCATGTTTTATAGACCAAATCTGAAAGGAGAACGATGAGAATATTTCTTACACATCCAGTGTGCTTCAACTACAAATATTAAACCTTTTTCTCCTTTCCCCACCTCTTTCTGCTCCTCTCATTTTTTCATCTTACACAGTTGGTGACGCAGCAGCGGGAAATAGATGTTATAATGGGGATTTTAGGCACGGGTGGCAGAGCGTTACTGAGGATGGAAACAGGAGCTTGTAACACCACCCCCGCACCCCGCCCCCAACCTCCTATTTCCAGGGCCCAGATCAGGGCTCAGAGGGCTGCTCTGTTCAGTGGGAAGAGTGGTTTTCAATAGTCACAATCTTTGCTGCTTATTAATTGACACATAATTCTTGAGCACCTCCTGTGTGCACTGTTAGGAGAAGTAAAGGTCTCATTCTTGCCATCATGGAGATTATGGTTTAGTTAGATGATATAAAACAAACCAAGACAAATCACTATGTTGTAAGAAGAGAATACTATGTTCCTTTAGGTCAAGCGGGTGGTCAGAGAAGGCCTCTGAAGATGTACTATTTAAACAGTTATCTGAAGAATTAGCAGAGGGAAGACGTTTCCAGGCAGAGAACGTATGTGAAAAGGAAATATGGGGCCGGGAGGAGGGTTGGAAACCGAGGCAGGAGTCAGACCATGCAAAGTTTTGTGGGCATGCTTTTAGGAGTTTTCATTTTATTTTCACTTTAGTGGAAAGCCATCAGAGGGCTTTAGAAAGGAGACTGTCGTGACCTGATGTAGTTTTAGGGATGTCTCTGGGCATTATGGAGAGGGAGGGGACGGCCGTGGGAGAAGCCAGCTGGGAGCTTGTTGCATTTGTCCATATAAGGGTCGATGTCATGGCTAGAGATTCGGCAGTAGAGTTGGAGAAGAAAATCTGAAAGAAAGCTGTGCACAGAGTTGAGATAGTAGAACGGACAGGACTTGGCCAACGACTGGTTGAGGGTGGAGGCAGAGTGGACGATCACGAGGCTGAACTGAGCAACTGGGCAGATGGTAATGTGGTGATGTGAACAGAGGGGGAAGGACTGAGGGGGAAGGTGGAGGGTTTAATTTAGGAAAAGTCAAGTCTGGGATGCTTGTATCTCAAGGAGGTTTCTGGATATCTGATTCTGGTCTTCAGATGTAAATCTTGGCATCCTTGGCACAGAAATGATAGCATACAGATGGGACATCCCAAGGAGACTGTACGCAGGGAGAAAAGAGGAGGGGCCGGGGCTGGTTACCAAGGAATTCCAGGACTCACAGCCGGGTTAGAGGGGGAAGAGCCAGCAGACGCTGCTGAAAACAGTGGGGGGGAGCCGGGAGAGGCTGAGCAAAATCAAGCTGTGCTGATTTGGAGACCAAGAAAGGATGTGGTTAAGATGGAGGGGTGACTGACGTGCCAGATGCCCAAATGCTGCGAGAGGCCTGGTCATTTAGGAATCAAAGCACACCTGATGTTTGTTTTGTTTTGTTTTGGAGAGAGAGCACACAAGAGAGTGTGCGCGTGGTGGGGTTGGGGAGCGGCAGAGGAGAGAGAATAATCTCAAACAGGCTCCACGCTCAGCATGGAGCCTGATGCAGGGCTCGATCTCATGACCCTTAGATCACAGCCTGAGCTGAAATCAAAAGAGTCAGACGCTCACCTGACTTGAGCTGCCCAGGTGGCCCTCACACCTAAGTAAATCTAGCAACAGACAATCTGGCGTGTGCGAGCAGTGCTGGCCCGGGGGTGGGGGCTGATGCGGGACTGGGCTGAGGTGAAGAAGGAGTCGGGATGGCAGGCTCTCTGACAAAGCGTGGAGAAATTGGAAACCGGGCCATAGCTGGCAGAGATGGTGAGATTAAGAGGAATTTCTTTTGTTGGTATGGAGATACTAGAATTGAAAGAGCCGATGGCCAGAGGGGGAAGGCCTTGAAGAGAGGATTAAAGAAAGGGAGAGCCGCTGTTGCTGAGAAGGGAGTAGAAGGTGGGTGGGGCCCCGTGACGTTTCGTCATTTAATGATGCAATTAGATGAGGGAGGTGAGCCCTCGTGGATGCCATCCTCTGGCCAAGAAGAAAGCGAAGTCATTGGCTAAGCAAGGAGGGGCGAGGGTTTGGGAGGTTTGAGGGAGAGAAAAGCAGGCCCACTAGGAGGATGCTATGGGGGTTGTACCCAGTGGAGAACTAGTCCACGGAACCTTCATATACGAATTGATAAAAGAAGAGGTGTCTTGTTGGAAGAAGAGAGGAGGAGCAGAGTTTGGTCTGGTCTGTTTTCTCCGCGCTCCTGGGCCAGGAGACCTCGGACCCCAACGTACTTCATTTAAAAACAACCTGCACTGGGGAGAACGTCCCCGGCTTTTCAACAGGCTGAGCAGCCAGGCTCTGCATGTGTCCATATGCGCCCCTGGGCGTCAGTCCCTTCCAGGGCTGGCCCATGAAGCATCAGCGAAATCTCCTATACCCTCGCAATTTTCCCGAAATCTTTAGCACTAAAACTTACGTTTTCCTCTTGAAGGCATACTGAATTCCCAGTGAAAAATCAGATTCTCCTGGAAGAGCTACTAGCTCGTGAAAGTTGGAAGCGTTTCGGCTTCAGCTGACCCAAGGCAAGCCGGGTGTGTGTACCCGGGACTGGGAGACCCTGCAGGGGGAGGAGAGGGGCGCTCAGAAAGCAGGCGGGGGAGGAGAGGGGCGCTCAGAAAGCAGGCGGGGGAGGGGCCAGGACTGACTCCATGCACTGTACAATCCTGTACTCGATGGAACTTGCTGTTCTAAGCTGCTTTCAATGTCACAGGAAAATGTTGCATCTGGCATGTTCTCAGCCCACCTGTTGAATGACTCCTTCCCTTCTTGGTTCAGCCTCCAGAATATGAGAAGGACTGAAAAAGGCTGGACAAATTTTTAAAACCCCAAGGTGATCATATTTTGCTTTTTCCATATAATCACTATTGATTTTCTCCTTTTTGTGTCATTTAGCACATTTGCTCATGTCAGAAAAGCCAACAGCATTGAGTATATTTTTTTAAAAGGGGGATTATGTTTCTCAAAATTTTGATCATTACTTGCTCATATGCCTGTGACAAAACTCTACATAATATGCAATTGTTTCCTTCAAGAAGATCAGAACTAGTACTTTTATTTTGGAGGGGGGAGACATGTTTTAATTATAAAAACAGGTCCTTTGGCAATGACATTTTCTTTTTTTTCTTAATATTCACTTATTTATCTAAGAGAGAGCAAGTGAGCTGGGGGTAGGGGCAGAGGGAGAGGGAAAGAGAATCCCAAGGTGACTCTGCACTAAGCGTGGAGCCCAGTGTGGGGCTCGATCTCATGACCCTGAGACCATGACCTGAACCAAAACCAAAAGCCAGATGCTTAACTGACTTAGTCACCCAGGCACCCCAGCAATGACATTTTCTAATCTTATTTGTTAGGATATCATTCTAATTGTCTCTAAAATGGTCAGAGTGCTGTGTGTCAAATGCCCAGTGTGTTTTGTTGAGGATAGCATAGGGGCTGGTGTAGGGCATTCTGCTGGGTATGATCATAGGCACTTTTCTTTCCTCTTCTGTAAAATGTGACCAATAAAACTACCACTCTCCTGAGGTTGTTCTGAGGATTTAGTGAGTAAATCACTAAAAACACTGTAGCCACCCCTGGTAAGCAGGAGTCATAAACTAGTGTAAACATATGAAGAAGCTACAGATCTATTGGGGGCCACATGTTGTAGCTGAAAACTCATTGTCTCTGAGTCAGATTTATAGGGTTTCAAGTGCTGGGGCTGACGTTTACTGGGTGTGCGATCTTGGCAATGTCACCTTGCTCTCTGAGTCTTGTGGGCTTGCTTCGTCTTACTGGCTTGGAGAGCCCACATTTTCTCTAAGTTTTACTAACTTTGCCTTTGAACTAGAAGTAGTCCTCCTTCCTCTGTAGGGCTGATATGACAATGACTTAGGATAATGTGTAGAAAATATATGGAAAGGCCTCATATAGAAGGTTCTGGGTAACAAGTGCTGGGGGCGCTTATGTCACGTCACCCCGTCCTTCACTGCCAGCCAGACTGGTTTCCAATCCTGACAGACAGGACTGTGGTTACTTCTGACAGCTTGGTGGGGTCTCATGGTCTGCTGCTCCCACAAGTCCCCCGAGTGTTAGATCCTTGTTGCCATGAGAAGTGTAGATTTTGGACCCAGTCAAAATCAAGACTATGAAACCATGAGTTATTTAGTGGCCGTTGTTATTATTCGTTACATAAACGGTGTAGGCTCTGCTCTAAGCACCTAAAACCTGACTCCTAAGGAGTTGGTCTTAGCTTGCTCCTCCTTGAAGGGCACAGTCAGGGAGCCCTGCTCTTCATCACACCATGGAAGCAGACTCGTTAGGGACAGCTGGTCAACCTTTCTCCTCAGAGCACTGTTGCAGGAGTGAATAAAATGTGACTCGGTCTTCCCATATCCACTGCCGAGAGTGTGGGCTGCATCACACGGGGCAACGTGTTTCCTGGGACTCCCTCTATCTGGGTCACGCAGAAGCAGAGAGGGGCTAAAATATGGAAATGTATGGAACAGAGAAAGCTTCTCCTCCTTAGACACAGACTAAGGACCGTAGGGTATCTATCCCTTAAAATAAAAGGGTGTTTCATAGTTGATTCTACAGTACGAAGCCATTCTTTTCAAGAAAGGAAAAACAAATGATCACCATGATTTTAATATTTAAATATGTTCAACTTAAAAATTACTTATGAAATTGTTTCACCTGCTCATACACATATAAACAAGCGTGGTTTTGGCTAGAGACAGAGACTCTAATTTGCAATGCTGCGGAGCCATCAGCTATAAATCTGTGTAAATCATCTTGTTCCGGTTGCCCTGGGGGCCCTGGGAAACGCTTTGGGATTTCAGCGTGAGACTCGGTCGCTTGCCCGGGGGGGCTTCTGCGGGAGGATTGCAGGCCACGTTACTACATCCGTTCTAACATGAGCTGCATCATGGGCAGAGTGGTTGCCCCCGAGAGAGACCCGGGAGATCAAAAACACGGCAGGTTCTGGGCAGAGTTGGGGAAGCACGTTCTTAGCTGCTGGGCCTGCCTCGGATGCAGGACAGAAACAGAGAAACAGAGTCATTTATTCCATTTTGCTGTCTTTCTCCATTGCAGGCAAATGTTCCTTGAAACACAGTCTTTGTGAAAATAGTGTTGTGGATGTTTCTTCTTTTCAGTGAATGCAGATTTTTCCACAGTGCCTTGCTGTGCAGGACCTTGGTTTTCAGCACTGACCAAGCACTAAGATTGATCTCACAAACGCTGAGTTTCAGGGGGAAATTTCATGCTGATGTGGAAGCTGCAAACCCAATGTTAAAAATGGCGAATCGATTTCTGTAAGATTCATAGCTTTTTATTCTTGTTGATGTCATAATATGGTTCCGAGGAAAGTGTTTTGAGGGGAAAAAAGAGAGGAAATATAATTAAAATTTCTTCTTTTCCTTGCCTTCCACTGCTGTCTATGCAGGAAGAGATGACACTGCAGTCAGTGTTTTAGAAACGTATTAGAGACTTGATCGATAGGGACATTCATAGTTTTTCATTGTTGATCTTAGTTAACCTGGGGGTGAGGAGCTGTATGTTCTACTCTCTGCTGTCTGGGTCTGGGGCAGGTAAACCAACTCTTAAATCTCTGCCTCTAGAGAGAGTGGGCACTCCATTAGAAACTGTACAATTTGTGCTTCCTTTGCTATATTTTGACAGGTTTGTTACTGGTAAGTTGTTAATTTTGTTATGGCAGATGGATTATGCTTCACATGGGAGGCTTTTATTTAAAGCATTTTTTGGTAACGTCTTTCTTAAAGTCAAGAAGTCTGTATCTTATGATAGAATATGAATACAAATTCAAGCCCTGGTGCTCTCCTTGGCTGGCCAACCACAGGCATACTTCCTAACCTTGCCAAGACCCATTTCCTTACCTGGCAAGTGGAGATGATAAGTTACCCTGAGGGTTGATGAAATTCAATTGATTTAATTCTTGCAGTAGTATTTAGTAATCTCTAACATCTAAGCTGATGTCATCAAAGTTCTGTGTGATATTATTTTATTCTTACAATTGCATTTTTACTTTGTATAAACTTGGGATTTCTAACATTAAACCCATATAGAAAGGGCATAAACCTCCGTACCTAGAAAATCAAGAATATTGGAGTCACCTGTGAATTACCACTTTACAGTGTTGCTTTGAACGATTCTGGCTTTGGCACCTAGGGGCTCAAGCTCTGTGTGCCTTCAGAGAGGAGAAGACACTCTCTAGACTCCTCTTTTTCCTAATTCCTGTGGTTCCAAATCCAGTGGAAATTAATTTTATGACCCCCAGATAAGCCCTGATTTTTATCATCTATTCAGTTGTTCCTATAGTGCAGGGTCATTTTCCAAACCTAGTGTCTTCATGAAATATTCTCCGATGACTCCACAGTCTATTTCCTGCCTCATGTTTTAAGACAGTCTTTGATTCATAATTTACCAATTTGCCATTTCTGACTCATACATTTATGGCTCTCAAATTAGCTGATTTGTTCTTGCCTTTCTGACTTGAGCTTTTGGATATACAGGTAGTATCTTATCGTTCTTTTCTTTCCCTTCCTGACGGATTTATTTCTCAATAGTTTTTTATTCTGCTTTGATGCTCATGCTTACGTGAAGGAGCTAATGGCCACTTGCGTCCCTAGAACTTTTCTGGTTGTAGAGGGGAGGATTTGGGATCAGTGCGTTCTAAGAGCGCTTCCCCGGCTGAGAGAGTCCTCTGGCCGCTGTAGTACCCAGCAGCCTCACTTACCCTCTTCAGGCTGATGTGCCTGAGCTGGCTAGTTGGTCCAGGAAGGTCTCACCTCACTTGATCCCTCCTCCCTGTGAGACCTTCTCAAAGTTGCCTGCTTCATTGGAGCAGTCTGCCTTCCCTTCTTCCAGAGAAAAGGTGTCTATTACTCAGGCAGAGCTTCTCCCAAGCTGTAATATCCAGACAAGGAGTCCAGACTCAAAAATTCTCATTTTTAGATGTCGTATCTAGAAACCATGGTATCCCTTATATTTCAGAAGTCTTTTGTGTAGTGCTTCTGTGTATGTATGCATTTGCCCTTTGCATTGTTCTAGGTAATGAAGGTTCTCAGTATGAAGAAATGAATTGAGGGCTTAGAAGCAAATTATGAAGCAGTCAGTAAATAAGTGATATATTGAACCCCGTGGGGTATGTGTAGACCTGGTTTCTATAATTGTCACCCTTGAAGAACATTCAGTAAGGCAGAATAAACAGGTAAATTTGTAATTATTTATTTAACTGAAACTATAGCTCTGCAAAATTTCCTCTGTGTGTGGGTTTTAGTTGAAAATGTCCTGAGCACCCATCACACATAGGCGCTTGTAATAGCTGCAGGTATCAGAGACATAAACTAGACACGGGGCGTGCCACAGAGGAGTTCACTCTACTCATTTGAATACAGTCAAGAGACAGTATGATGTAATGAAAGCACAGAAAAAAAAAAGGTTAATTCTATTGAGATGTCTTCACAAGAAATGTGAAGCTTCCGTTTCCTTTAGATGGACAAATAAGATTTCACTGAGCAAGTGCAAGGGGTGTTGTTCAGTATGACTGGACCATTGAATATGTAAGCCATGTCACGGAACTTTGTTATAAATTAGTCCAGGTCTTTTTTTTTTTTAATTTTATTTTATTATGTTATGTTAGTCCAGGTCTTTCCACCCATTACTCCAAATGAAAGCTATGTAGGTCTTTCTCTTGATGGGTCACTAATACCTACCTGTCTGGGGCACAGCACTAAGGCATGATCCAAACCCTGACTAGGCTAAGCTACGTTTCTTTGTGTTGGGGGTAGACTATTTCAGACATTGCCCCTGGGCACTCTGAACCTAAGATTGTATGGAACCTTTGTTCAGGAGGAGGTAAGGAAGCTGTGAGCAACAAGGCATCTGCAAGCAGGTGGCTTGCCATTGGAGTCTCTGCGACAATAAGAAAACTGAGGAAAAGATTTTTTTTTTAATATTATGTGTCAGTGACACTGAGAAGATAAAGGCAAAAAAGGAGGCCTAAGGGCTGAGAAACAAGAGGGGCTTCTCTCTCCCTCTCTCTCTCTCTTTGTCTGAATCAACTCAGTATGGGCATGGCATTATAAACTAAAGACTGCTGATTCTAACCTTGTATTTATAATTTATTCTTGAAGGATTTAGACACTGCTTCTCCCATGATCTGGAATCTGTTGTAAGAGCATTACTTGGCACAAAGGGGACGTTCTCATTATCTGCTGCTGATACTGAGGAATCTCTGTTTACATTTGGGCCTAACATATGCCTCGGTTTTCACTTGAATAAAATAATTTTGTTTATACAATATCCTCTAAAGGAATTGAGCAAGATGAGTATCTGGGAAAAAAAGTGAGTATTATTACAGTGTTTGGATGATATGTTTGCCTGAAGTTAATATCCTCTGGTCTGAACTCTGCTGTTTCTTTCTTTTTTTTTTTTAAGATTTTTTTATTTATTTATTTGACAGAGAGACAGAGAGCACAGGTAGGCAGAGGGAAAGGGAGAAGCAGGCTCTCTACTGAGCAGGGAGCCCGATGCGGGGCTCGATCCCAGGACCCTGGGGTCATGACCTGAGCCAAAGGCAGTCACTTCACCGACTGAGCCACCCAGGCGCCCGTGCTGTGTTTATTTCTAACTAAGGTTCCAACAACATGGAGAGGCAAATGGAATCATTAAACATTTGTGCGTTCTTAGTTATAAATGTTGTTATAGAACTGCCTGTAAAAATCTATACTTAGTTCTAATCTGTGCTTGGACAATAGTGGAATAGAGAAGAAGTATAGTCCTTTAAATACACGATGTCATTGATGATGGGACGCAGCATCCATACAATTACAGCTTTGGGAAGAAGAAGAAAAAACAAGAAAGGAAGGGAAAGCAGGAAGGGAGGAAGGAAGGAAAGAAGGAAGGAAGGAAGGAAAGGAGGGACGGAAGGAAGGGAGATGCCCCATTAAAAACATACTTACCTCTTTTACCAAATTCGCCCTAAAATGTGCTGCTCCTGCGGACACCGTCCATACAGCAGGGCAGGTGCAGATGCGTGAGAGGCCCCCACCTCCTTCCTTCCCTGGTCTCCCCCGTCTCCTTCGTCACCATGACCTGTAGACTCCACTTACCACAGGCACACCGTGTCGGTGTAGTCTTCCTGCCGGCCCTCTGGTTCCAGCTTCCACGGTGTCCTGTTGGGGGAGGGGCGCTCCCCTCCTGGGCTGTCCCTCCACTGCCACTTAGGCCTCCTGCCCCATTCTTGGCTGTCACGAACCACCCGAGACGTTCATTTTGCTCATCAAAGCCAGAGGAGTGATGTTTCAGGAAGGTATAAATCAGCTGTGTCACTCTCTTGGCCTCAGGCTCTGCAGTGAACTTCTTTCTCTTAAAACCCCGTCTTTTATCATCCAAGACCCCCACTCAGTGGTTCTTCAGTGGTTCTGGAAATCCTAGGAGCCCTGGAGATCTTTTCAGGGGGTCCACAAGGTCAAAAACGCTTTTCCTCATCATGCTAAGGTGTTCGTTACGTTTCCCCCTCATTCTCTCATGAATGTTTAGAGGAGGTTCTCAGAGGTCACATGGCATGTGCTGTCACAGCTCAATGAATGCGGAAGCCGTCTTTGGTTGAGATGGACATTAAATTCGTCTGAAACATGCCACTCTTCTGACTTGCTTTTCTTTCAAAAAATACATTTATTTCTCATAAAAGTAGGTTATTTCTATGAACATACAGTGGGTTATTGCTAGTTTTAAGTGAATTAATAAATATTTTTAAATGCTCCCAATCGAATTTCCAACATGGTACATTTTCCATATGTACAACACATATAAACAAAAGCTATTTGGAGTCTTCAGTAATTTTTAGGGATGTAAATGTGCTTCAGTGAGCAAAGGGGTCAGGAAACTGTGGTATATCCATTCATGGAGCACTCTTCAGCATTCAGAAGGGACAAACTATTGAAATATGGAGCCATGTGCATGGATCTCAAGGACATTGTGCTGAGTGAGAGAGCCAATTTATATAACATTTATATAATATTCCCAGGGTGATAAAATTATAGAGAACATATCAATGGTTGCCAGGAGCTAAGGTTGCAGAAAGTATGATAATTAAGAGGTAAACAAGCAGTTTTCTTTGTGGTGATGGGACACTTGTGGAATAGTGGTGCTTGTGGGGTTACACAAATCTACCCATGTGATAAAACTCAATAGAAATATATACCCCAAAAAGTGCAAACTGGTGGAATATTAATAAGGTCTGTATCTGAGTGACTAGAATTGTACTAATATCAGTTTCCTTGTTTTGAAATATACTCTGGTTATGTAAAGTATCATCATTGTTGGAAGCTGAGGGAAGGGGACCATATGTATATATAATAGCATATACATATGTGTGTATATATATGTATATAATGTTATATATTGTTATATTACTGTTATGGGTTACTTGTATATTATTTCTATATTATTAATATATAACATAAAATATACTATTCACATACTATATATTTTATGTATGTAAAGTTTATTCTTTTACATGCACAGAGGAGCTTTAGAACAAAATGTTTGAGAAGCTTTGCCATAAGTAATCTGCCCCCAGCCTGCCTTTCAGACCCCTCCTCCCTCTGCTTGTTACATCTCACCTGCACTTGCCTGCCTTCTGTCCCTTCATTGTACTGAGTTCAGGGCCTTGGTACTAGCGCTTTCTTCTTCCTGGAAATCACACCCCAGATCTCTTCCAGGCCTGTCTGTCCCATCTTTCAATCTCAGCTGAAGCCTCATTTTCTCAGAGCTTCCCTGACTGTGCAGTGTGAGATAGTTTCTTGGTCATGCTCTGTGTTCTCTACTTCTTGGTCTTCACCTGAACAGCTCCCGCCACCCAACCCGTGTTGCTTACAGATTTGTCTGTTGCGTGTGAGCTCGGTGTGAGCTCTGTGAGTACGGGCATCTCCTCTGAGCATCCACTGTTGCTCTTCCCAGTGTCTAGAAGAATGCTTGGACTAGTATGGGAACCAAGGGCACTCTTGTTGAGTGGATGCGCTAATACAGGTGTGTTCTTCACTGTCATCTCAGAATTTGATGTCACATGGAGCTTTATGTCTACAGGGGGCAGTAGATCAGCTCTCAGTGACCCAGCTGCTTGTTGTAACCTGAGTGTAGGATCTTGACCTCTTTGGCACCATCAGAATTGACAGTGTCCTTTGGAATCACATTAAAGAATTCTGAAGCCTTAGCAGCATTTCCTCCCTTGGAAAACCAACAACTACAAACCCAAATGCCTGCGGGACCCAGGAAGTCTGGGTAAACCGAGAGGACTTTTCAGGGTTGGGTCCAGAAGAGCCAGACTAGAGTCACCATGTGGAAGTGATCTATAATGGCCAGATCACACATGAGGGCCAAGGATGTAGAATAATGTTGAAATCTACCAATTTTAGAATATTGTCAATTAATTTAAATTTTTAGAAAAGACTGCACAGGGGAAGATAACATGTGTCTGTGGGTCGGGCTCCCTGAGTGTCCAGATTTCGATCCCAGATTAAATTTGTGGGTTTTGTTTCCTGTATTGTAACTGTAATTATATATGCCTGGCAGAAAACACAATTACTTTGAAAATAATCTGTAACGTTTTGATAAAAAAAAAGTCTGGTGATTGAATAATACATCTTTTCTTTGATTTATAAATTATTCAGACCTATTCCTTCTAGTTTTCGGATTCCACAGACTAATTCTGAGAGATTTGGCATGTTCTGTTGCTTTTAACGGGCTTTGTCTTTTATTCCTGTGTTAGATTAGAGAGTAATTTATTTGAATATATTATATAGTAATTAAAGATCTTAATTTATGTGACACTCCAAGTGGAAACAATTTAACAGTCTCTGTGCAACAATAAGTTCACACAGCTAGGTTCACGCCTAGTTCGGCCAGGTCACAGCTCACCCTTATACCTAGAGTCACACAGGTTTCTTTCATTGTTGATTATTATAAACACCACAACATAGGAAACATTAAATTTTGAGACAAAACACATTTTAAAATGGTTTCAGTGTAGTCATTGTTAATTGAGTCATGCAGACCCAGAGGTAAGGTTGCAATATTTAGCAAATAAAAATACAAACAGTATTAGTCAGGGTTCTCCAGAGAAATAGAACCAATAGGTATTCTATACATATATAGATATTTATTATAAGGAACTGGCTCACGTGATTATGAAGGCTGAGCCCCAGGATCTGCAGTCAGGAAGTTTTAAGACCTAGGAGAGCCAGTGATATAATTCCCATCTGAATCCAAAGGCCTGAGATCCAAGAAGAGTCTATGTTTCAGTTTGAGTCTGAAGGCAAGTAAAGACCAGTGCCTTCAGCCGGATGACCAGTGAAGACCACTGCCTTCAGCCGGATGACCGTTGAAGACCAGTGCCTTCAGCCGGATGACCAGTGAAGACCACTGCCTTCAGCCGGATGACCGTTGAAGACCAGTGCCTTCAGCCGGATGACCAGTGAAGACCACTGCCTTCAGCCGGATGACCAGTGAAGACCACTGCCTTCAGCCGGATGACCAGTGAAGACCACTGCCTTCAGCCGGATGACCAGTGAAGACCACTGCCTTCAGCCGGATGACCAGTGAAGACCACTGCCTTCAGCCGGATGACCAGTGAAGACCAGTGCCTTCAGCCGGATGACCAGTGAAGACCAGTGCCTTCAGCCGGATGACCAGTGAAGACCACTGCCTTCAGCCGGATGACCATTGAAGACCAGTGCCTTCAGCCGGATGACCAGTGAAGACCAGTGCCTTCAGCCGGATGACCAGTGAAGACCAGTGCCTTCAGCTGGATGACCCGTGAAGACCAGTGCCTTCAGCTGGAAGATAGGCAGGAGCAGCTCCCTCTTACCAGCTGGAATGTCAGCCTTTTTGTTCTACCCAAGCCTTCTACTTATTAGATGCGGGCCTCCCACACTAGGGAGGACAATCTGCTTTGGCCCAGGCAACAGATTCAACTGTAATCTCACCCCAAAACACCCTCACAGACATACTTAAAATAAACCTGGCTCGAGTTGACACATAAAATCAACCATCACACAGACTAATTTAAATTTCACATAAATAGTAATTTTTAATATATATATGTCCCATGCAGTATTTGGGACATACTTAAACACACTTAATTGCTTATTGCTTATCTGAAGTTAAAATTTAACTGTCCTGTATTTTATCTAACAACACTGTCCAGAGGACAGCTTACTTTATCCTCATTCTTTTCCACGTGAGATGGACCAACGTGCCCAAGTATCAGGCAGTGTGAAGCTTTACTAGAAGTTTGAGGATATGTTATTGTTTGTTTGTTTCAAGTTTTTATTTAGATTCTATTTAGTTAACATATAGTGTAATATTGGTTTCAGGAGTAGCATTTAGTGATTCATCACTTACACACAATGGCCAGTGCTCATCCCAACAAGTAGTCTTCCAAGATTTTGTCACGTGCATGCTCTAATTAAATCAACGCAATCCAATTTTTCTCTGTTGGGACAGTGTCGTATTTTATTTTATTTTTTATTTTTATTTTTGTTTGAAAGCCTAGATAACAGACAAATTTTCTGTGTAATTAGTGATTGGAAAATTTGATGCTTTTGTGTTATCAGGTAATTTAGTGGTCTTAACACAAGCTATAGAAAAAAGCAACCAAGGCTCAGGAAAATAAAAGGTAATGGGACTTCTGTTCATTATGGAATGCTCCATTTCTTAAAATGTCCTCAAAAACCTTCAGAGACAACTTTTGAATTATGTTTCTTATATGCCAGGTACTTCAAACGTTCTGCTAAAAATATTGCTCCCACACATCATTTCAGCTTTTCTCTACCTTTGGCCAGATCAAATACGTTGTATGAAAACCATCATATATTTGTTGTTCCACTTTTCCCTGCAGTTGGTTAACAAATGACCAAGATACCAAGATATTTTTTATAAATTTTATACCTCTCTTTCAGTCTTAAAAATTTAATGGATTTCATTTTCTACTAGAATATAAATATGAAGCCAATATATTATGAAACCAATACATCGTATGGACAACTTACAGCAACCTGAAATATACGGGGTCATGACAAGAAGAGGACCCCAAAGATGTTTGCTGTTGGTTACCACTAGTGTATTTGTATTAAGAGACAATGGTAGGATGTTCTTAAAACTTAAATTTTATGGGTTTTAATTAGCTATGATGACACAAATAAGCCTAAACTTTAGTGTTTTGAACCGATCCTTAAAATAGATGAACCAAAAATTTAAACACACGAATTTTGAATGAGAGTCACTAGTGTTTTTCGTAACTAAAATGAAAAAAAAAGATCATAACTATAATCTATATGGTAAAAGATACAACCAGACCCAGAAAATAATACTTTTCTTGGAATTTCCTTCAAGACTAATTTTAGAAAGTTCTTTGAAAGTGGGATTTACATAATGGAGGAATTTTGTTAAAGTTTGCCATGGATAAGATTGAAATTTTTCTGGGTCAAAAAGAGGTAACCACTTAGAAAGAAAAGCATCGTTCTTGATACCATCAGAGACTGTATCCCTAAACAGCTGCTTGAGAGGTTGACTTCTTGCCCATATGTTGATATAATTTTAGAGCTATTAAAATTAACACTTTAATGGATTTTGTTTACATATGTAATGTCATCAGCAAAAATACATTAAACTTTATATTGCCTGATCGGCCAGCAACTGGGACAAAGTTTAGCAATAATTGACATTTCTATGAAAAGCAAAATTTTGGGAACTCAATCAACTCCATCCACGCCATGGTTATATTTATTAAGAATTGACTGCCTCACTGACTTCAGCCCGTGGTTCTCTTTTTATTTTCAATGGGATCATTAATAAATATTATTTTAGAAAATCAAGTGCTTCAAATAGCTATCATTTTAGACAAATTTATGGTGATTTGTAAGATGAATTCAAAAGTTTATTCTATGAATATATATTTCAAGGTGAGAAAGGTTGTTAAAGTGCTGAAACTTGGGTTTGAATTGTGGCTATTTTTTTTTGGAAGAGAAAGTATGGGGCATCATGACAAAAGACAAAGACCTGAATCAACTGCTGATCTTATTGTTCTCATAAATTTGATTTATTTTACATATTTTTAGCTGAATATTATTATCAACAGCTGCAATTGCAAAACTGAAAAGTTTTTTTTTACCATTTCTATCAACATTAGTATAATACAAGTGAAATTTTATAGTTGGATGAAGAAAGTTGATCATATGGACGATATGTTCTTTGTGGTTCTTACTTCATTTGGATTTGGCAGAAATTAGAGGTTTCGTGGTGAAAGAAAAATAGCTTTTGATGACTTATTTTTCCAAGGCATTAAAAAACAAACTGAATAGTGATTCAGAGAATATTTCAATCTGTCACATAAAAGAAGCAACGTTACCTCTTACCAAGATTAACTCAATGAATTTTCTGTCAGTGGTAGGTTGAAAATAGAACTCCACCGGCTTATTGCGAGAGCTCTACACACTTCTTTTCAGGTAATGCCTTGACATAGTGTCATGAAGAAGTAAAATAATTTGCCATCTGTATCCCCTTATGTATTATTTATCTGTTGTGCATAACAAAATATCCTAAAACTTGGTGGCATAAGAAAAACAAAAAATATGTATTATCTCCTGGTGGTTTTCTAAGTCAAGAATTTGGAATGGCTTAGGGACCCTGAGTGGCTCAGTCGGTTAGGCGTCCAACTCTTGATTTTGGCTCAGGTCATGATCTCAGGGTCATGAGATTGAACCCTGCATTGGGCTCTGCACTGAGCGTGGAGCCTGCCTGGGATTCTCTCTCTCCCTCTGCCGCTCCCCTCCCCTCATGCACACATGCATGCTCTTTCTCTCTGTCTCATAAAACTGTTTTTTTGGAATGCCTTAGCTGGGCATTTCTAACTCTGATTATTTTATGAAACTGAGGTGAAGACATTACCCAGGGCTGCAGTCCTCTGAAATGCCTGAGGCTGTTTTCACATTGACTGACTTACATAACTGGCGAGTTGGTGCTGGGTTATGGACTGGAGACCTCAGGTTTTCCCCACGTGGGCTTCTCCACAGGGTTGTGTAAGTGTCCTTGTGACATGGCAGCTGGCTCCCGCCACAGCCAGCAATCCCAGAGGCCCGTATGGGAGCTGCAGTGTCTTTGATGGCCTCTTCTCAGAAGTCACCCACCATCACTTCCTCAATATGTGTTGGTCATACAGGTCACCCTTTCAATGTGTGTGGGGTACTACGCAAGAGGTGAGCAAGGATCACGGTGGAAGGGCATGCCGGAGGCTGGTTACTCTAATGTACATCAGAGTATGTTCATGAAATATTGTGATACCAATATGGCCACAAGAAATCAGCGAGGTGCTGAAAGATATAGGTAGTGAATATCAAATCTCTTCAATTCAACCCACTTTTCAGACCTTTTTAACTCAGTGCAAAGTTGTATCTTACATATTAATCAAAATGATGTCATAATGTCTATTTCTTTTCCAGAAGGTATTTAAGCCATGGCTTTAATATTAAGACACAATTGATATATCATGGAGTCAAATTTAAATTTTAAATGAGATTTCCAGGAGACTTTGAAAAAGCACCAGATTTAGGTCGGGCTGCCTGGACATCTCCTCTCCTCTCACTTCCACGGTTCTTGGTAGGGAAGTTTGAGAAGTACTTTCCTTTAGGAAACTTGCCTTAGACAGTTTGACCACATGACTCGTCCTAAATATCTGAATTAAAAATCTTCAGCATCAGACCATTCCTTGTTACTGCTTCAGTCTTACACATGCCCCCTCTATATATTAAGGTTTTTGGGTTTGGGTGCTTCTATATGCCCAACTTCTTAGCATTCACTTCCTATCTACCTATGTGCAGCTACTTCCATATTTCAAAAACATGATTAAAAGCTTTGTTTTCCACCAAGCCTTTCCATCTGCCTCCATAACTCCTTCTTGACTACCAATTCCTGTCCCCTCTGGGTAGCGTGGGGACCATGAGTTTGAACAGGGTTGTGAGAGAGAGGGAGGTTGGTGGTAAGAGAGAAGTAAGGACAGGCTCGTCTGAAATCCATCCTGTGGCTCCTTCCAGGTGTGTCCCTAATACCCATGTTACAATGTTGCCGCCACAGTCCAGAGGCTCAGTAATGGTTTGTGGAATGAATGGGATGACATCAATCTGTGTTCAGTCCATAACATACTACTGTTTGTTCCCTTACTGGGGAGCGATCTTGCTATGAAAGTCAGGCATTTCATGTGCACGCTTCTCTGAATTCTCTTTGAAGAAGAGAAAACTCACAAATTAAAAAGTTCAACTCTGCCGTTTGTCATTCATTGATCTTAGTTTAGAGTGTAATTGGTTTTAATACATTCAAGATTTGCTGCCCTGGTTCTTCATTCTCCTGTAATCCTTGGCATTATTGCTTTCATTGACAGAAATATTAGTCATACTGTTGTACTTATTATGAGAAGAAACACCAGTGATCACTCTCTGTTTTTTGCTGTAGAACTTGCTGCTTGTACCACCCATTTAACAGTTAAATTGAATATATGCCTTGAATAATTCTTGGTTTCCTAATTAAACAATAAAATATTATGAGACAAGAGTTATTCTTTAGATTCCCTGAAGCAGCAAATACAGTACATTTTTGCTGATTAATTCAATTGCACAAGTTTTGAGCTACCGAAATAGTTTACTTCCCTTGCTAAAGGCTTGTTTCTGTTTTGTTTAAATGGCTTCATTCAGATCAGCTCCTCTCCCTCCATCCCTTCCCTCCCTCTCCCTCCATCCCTTCCCTCCCCCTCCTCCCTATGTAAGGTGAACAATTTAGGGTCACAGTTGGCCCTTTGTGGTGTAGAACTTGCTTCAGTTTTGGAAACACACAAGTCTGTAAGCTTCTTCAGGACAAGCGCTATACTTTTGTTCAATGTATGTATTCCTGACATCTCATACAGTGCCTAATAAAGCAAATGTTTATAGATACTTGTCCAGTGGATGAATGAATTAGATGGATCATACGTAATAATTGAATTACTGAATGTGATGTGTGATTTTATTTTATTATTATTATTTTGCTATGTGTGATTTTCAAGTACTTGAATTTCTGACCTATAGTTCCAATCTGGTGATGGTTGATACTATATGAGGGGTCTTTTTGGGTTTTTTTTGGCTTAAGCATCAGTTACTTCCTGTTGATAAGCACAGGTATCATAACTTATTCCCTTGTTGGTAACGGTTAAAAGATCAAAGATGTAATGAATCTCAGTCTTTGGAAGTTCTGCTCTTAGGTGAGGGCAGTGCTAAGGACAGATTTTGATAATTCAGAAATAAAAAGTGCTTGCTTTTCTCGATAGAGGACAGACTGTACCAATCCTCTTTTCACTTCATTTAATCCCACTTACTGTAGAATTAGTGGGGAAATGAAGAGTCACTCATTGGGCTTTTCAGCCACACTCATATGCATAGACAGTGATACTGTCAGTACCATTATCTTTTAATTCGAAGAGTGTGACATATACTTCAAAGCATGTACAAAATGTATAAATTTTTAGAGGTTCATTGCTCTGCTCAGAAATGTGCATTTATACTATGCATAAATGCCATTATATCATATTTTCAGCTTCTTCCTCTATATCCTAGCTATTAATAATTTATTCATGGATGTGGTAATATATAGGTATTTATGTAAAGATTAATTTTTCAGATTACAGCTACTCTATTACCATATGTGTGTTGCATAACCTAGACCAAGCACTCATAAAGGGAATTGTCAACAGTGCTTGAAAGTGGCCCTTAGTCTAGAATTAGCATATCTGTTCAAGAATTCATGGTGTGCCAACCTGATAATTTTAGCAGAAGAGGGAGGTGACAAGTAGGCTTAT
This sequence comes from Eumetopias jubatus, assembly GCF_037043125.1. Taxonomy (NCBI): domain Eukaryota; kingdom Metazoa; phylum Chordata; class Mammalia; order Carnivora; family Otariidae; genus Eumetopias; species Eumetopias jubatus. The sequence goes on from NW_028274819.1 coordinate 111,800,705, forward strand.
TGCAATGCCATAGATCTTTCTTCAGTAAATACTATCACCTACACATTGTGCTAAGGTAATTAAAGATAGGAAGATACTAGGGCAGACTACTTCTTGTTTGCCTGGACAGTGGAGCCTGAATTATTCAGCTAATGCATCTACATTGTTTTTAATTCAGTGGATGAGTTTTTTTCAGATTTTTGATCTGTGCTTGATATTGTCAGAACTGAGAAAAATTAAATAATGCTATCTACTAAAGTGAAAATAGCAATGTAAGCAATTATTTTTAAGCAATATGCAAAGTAGACGTTAAGAAGCATCTACACGGAAAAACATTTCTTAGTATGCCAATTGCTAAGTGAAAGCTTTCTTAAGAAAAGCTTTCACATCTCTCTCTCAGTACAAGCAAGCCCAGACAACGTTAAATCTCATACTTATTTAGGAAATATAAAGTATGTAAAGTGAGTAAATAATATGACTTTTTGTAATATTTCTGCTCTTATCGGTAAACAGCTGATTGCCTGAATATTAAATACCTCATACCGTGGCCATAATTATTTTAAAGACCTTTTTTGGGGTCAAAATATAATCAACTTACTAAAATGAAATAATATTTTGGTGGGCCGCTTCCAAAGTCAACATGAATTATATTGACTAGTCCACATTAACACACTCAAAAGCATTTTTGGATGAGATTTTATCAGACTTTCAGGTTGAGGAGCTAAACCACATGGAATGCATCATTAAGCGACCCAGCAGAAGAGAAATAAGAAATAGATACTTCCAAAGTAGAGAGTAGGAGTCTAGAGAGAGAGCAGGTGCTCACTAAAATGCTAGGGCCATGAAGGCATGTGACATCTCCACTGTGCGTGGGCAACAAGTGGGCATGGAAGAAGGCAGGCCATGTGCGGGGACCAAACCCTGTGGGAGCTGCCGTGTTCCCCTCTGTATGCGGTTACGTGTGGAGCTGCAGAAGCCCAGAGAGCCATGTCCTCCTTCCCTGGCCCCCCAGACACTGTGGGAGGGAGTGGGAATAAATCACCTTTGAAATCTACCACACCTGGTTTTACTTCTGAAACTTCTGCTCTGCAGAAATGGGGAGTTCCTTAACCATGTTGCACCTCACTTTCTTCATCTGTCCATTGAAGATTAAAATGCTTATAAAGTGGTTGTGAGGATGATGAGGGTATTTTAAACTTTTGGAATACCTCCCAGGCTCTCTCCCTCAATGGGAAAGTTAGTTTGTGCACCTGTACCCCACACACCGTATGGCCCCGGGGACTGAGGAGGTAAAACACCGTCTGGGGAAGGAGGTAAATATGGGAGAGACCGATACGATACAGGGGGAGGTGAAGGAAAGCCTGAGTCAGGGAGCGTGGGAGGGAGGGGGGGGTAGGGGGTGAGTGAGAAAGAAGAGATGGGGGGCCCTCAGCTAAAAACAGCCAGCATCGGGAAGGGGGAATCTGAGAATTTGGTACTTTGTGGCTGGTTTCCTGGGGTAGTGTTGGGGTGCATCAGCCTTTCGAGGGATCCTAACATCTCAAAAGCAATAGTGAAGCACTAATGGAAGAAGATAGCAATCAAACTAGCTAGAATTGGTGCTGCTCATTAGATGAGCCCCTATGCTGTGCATTCGATGCAGAAGCTCCCCATTACCCCGCCCCCAGCTCATCCCCGTGGCTCCAGACACCAGAACCTGCTTAGTGGGCTGGCTCCCTGGTGCTGAAGGGCAGGACAGCGAGAACAAGAGACGCAGAGATGATGCCAAGTCCAGATCCACAGCAAAAGAGGCAAAGCTGTGTGGAGCCCACCCGAGAGCAGCATATTCCCTGCGGCCAGGGCTCAAGGCAAGGGGACCCCGGGGCATGTCTGCCCAGACCCCAGGACAGCAACGATCAGCTCCCACCTAGATCCCAAGGTCCATAAGTGATGCTGTTACTTGCAAGCACGGAAATGCATTTAGCCAGCAAGGGAATTCTTCCCCTGCTCTCCTTTGGGATGAAGGGTCATGAGAAAATCTAGATCCATTGCAGACAAGGAAAGAAGCTATCAAGGTTTATAGGATCATGAATGCCAACCATCAAGTTTTACTTTTAAGACTCACCTCTTCTGGACTTGTGTACCCTGCGGGTGGGGCCGAACTCATCATTCCTCAGGCAGTTCCTTCCAGATCCCCACTTACTCTGCTGGTCCCCTGTTGGGGAGGATGACGTCACCCGTTGTCCACACCCGAGTCCTCCAGCTCTGCTGTCTTCACTCCTTCGCATCTCTCTCTCGGGATACTCGCCGTTCCCACTTACAGGACCTTAAATCTGGCGCTCCTCCTCTCCTCCCTGGCTGTCCTCTCTACCCACCTTCTTGGCCCCCAGCCTCCGGGCTTGTCACCAGTAATCCATCACCCACAGAGCTGCTAGGAATGCCTTTGCTTTGCTTTCTTTTTTTTTTTTTTTTTAAGAGTTTTTATTTATTTGAGAGAGAGAGCTAGAGCACAGGTGGCGGGGAGCAGCAGAGGGAGAGGGAGAAGCAGACCCTCGCTGAGCAGGGAGCCCGATGCAGGGCTCGATCCCAGGACCCTGGGTTCCTGACCTGAGCCGAAGGCAGATGCTTAACTGACTGAGCCACACAGTGCCCCAGGAATGCCTTTTCAAATGTAGAGCTACCTTTGTTCTGCCCCTTCCTTAAAAATCTAAGACAACCCATCACCTAGAGAATGTATAGTCCAAATTCCTAAGCTTGATATACATTCCTTTTTTGAGAACAAGTACATCAGAATACATCTGGGTTTGGATCTCTGTGGATTGATATTTTTCAAAGCCTCCTTGGAGATTCCAGTATGATGAAAGGTTTAAAAAATTATCAAGGTAATTCAGAATAAGTTTAAGGTTTTTTCAAAGATGAACCTGAAATTAAAACACAAAATTCAAAAATTCTTACATAGAACTTGCAGACCCCTGAGACTCGTTCATACAAGAAGCCCAGTGGTGGGTATTAAGAAGGGCACGTACTGCATGGAGCACTGGGTGTTATGCACAAACAGTGAATCGTGGAGCAGTACATCAAAAACTAATGATGTAATGTATGGTGATTAACATAACATAATAATAAAAAAAAGCTGGAGAAACACATTCTGTTCTCACATAGGAAACATTTGAAGGTTTTAAGCTGAAGAGTGATGACAGTGATGTGATCACACTAATTAATAATACTTAATAATAATAATAAATAGTAACTCGGAATAGTTGCGATCATGGATAAAGAGAGCACAGAGCCATCAGGAAGAGGTGCTGCTAAGAGGCTTTTGCAATAACCTAGGTGTTAAATGCTCCTGATATAAAGGTAGATGAGCCATGAGAAGTCATCAGAGAGCTAGTCTAGGAGAAAAGAGAGGCAGTCCCAGTGCCTGGCATTATTCGGGGAGAGAAACACCAGGTATGATGACTGCATCCCAGGGAGGGCAGGTGGCAGACAACTCAGCTTGGGGACATGTACCAAGGTTTTTCAAAGTGTCAAAATGATTCTACCCCATAAGCACATCTCTCATTAGGTAACAACTAGAAGGAAAGGGAAAATGTGTCCCTCAGAAAAATCAAATGGTGAATTCAGATAGACTTAGTGTATCTTGCCAAAGGCTTATAGAGCCGGGTACAGCTAATGGTTCATTAGAACAGTGAGGTTTGCAAATTCATCAATAGCAAGCTCCATTTGATTATTTGTTTGTGAGAAAGAAATGGCTAAGATATATGGACTGACTTTAAAAATGCAAATGACAGGACCTCCAATGACCAGGGACCATTTTACCCCAGCCATATTTGCAACCGTATTTTCATGTTTCATGTAATGTAACTACATTACAAAATGATGACCTTGGGTCATTAAAGAGAAAGTTGGACGGTAGCCAATCTATGTTGAATGTTGTCACACATTTTCCAGCTTTCCTATAGCATTTTTGGTCTGTGCGTGGACTGCATTTGACTTAGTTGTTTACTTTAAATTAGTTTATTTAGGTTTTCAGTGGTGCAATAAGAATTTATGAATCCACCACACAAAACAAAAGCTAAAGGGGCACCTGGGTGGCTCAGTAGCTTAAGCCTCTGACTCTTAGTTTCAGCTCAGGTCATGATTTCAGGGTCTTGAGATCAAAGCCCTGCATCAGGCTCCAGGCCCCACAAGGAGCCTGCTTAAGATTCTCTCTTCCTATACCTCTTTCCCATCCCCCCTCCCCCCTTTGCATACACGCTCTCACCCTCTCAAAAACAAAACAAAACAAAACAAAAAAGTAGAGGTTTTGCAATGACCTACATTTAATCATATGATTTCTCCATCCACCTGCTACCTCCAACCAAGATAATCAGCATCCTCAACCTCCTGCTCATTATTGCCTTTTCTTTTGATATAATTTTGTTGCAAATTGCTTGTTATATAAAACAGGTATCACACTGTGGATAATCTTTCTGGACTTAACTTTTTCACTTAGTGTGATTTTGCTAAGATTCAACCATATTGTTGCCTGTTTTAGTTCATTCATACTGACTAAGCTGCAACTTACTCCTCCACTCTTCCTTGGTTGATTATGTGATCCAGGACCACACTTCATCATAACCAGCCTTGATACCTGCTTTTCAGGTGTATTTGTGACTCCTTGCTTACATATTTAAATTTCATAATCACCTTATCAAGTTTCATTTTAAAAGCCCACACTTCTAGCCACTAAGTCAGTGCTAGTCTGCCACACGTGCTTTTTAATCAGGTATTAGTTGTCAGTTACCTTAGGAAACTACTTTCTATTCATTCTATGCCTGAGCAAATAAGTATATATATTATAGATAATGGGAGCCAGGTTCCTAACTGTGGAGAAGGACATTATAAATACGGAAACAGGGAAAGAGAGAACGAACCCTGTGTTTTTGGATTTGTATTTCAGGTATCAGTGTGAACTAATGGATTGCGTTAATAGCTAGTTGTATACATCCCTAGCTCTATTTTCTGAGAAGGTCTAGAAGCCATGACACTATAGTAGGAATGAACACACCGAGCACCTAGTTCTTGGTTTCTACGTACCATACTCCACGAAGAGGACCAAGGTTCCTTGAAGAAATGGCCGATTCCAGGGCCAGGGCAGAGAAAGTCCAAGGTGAGCCAGGAAAATCTTGGTGTGAAATGGCAAGGAAGTGTTCAAAGAATGATGACACGTGAGTAGGACACAGGGATCAATAGGAAGGAGTTCCTACTGTGGCCAAACCTGGGGTAAAAAGGTCAAAATGATGATTCTGGAGGATTACAACTATTAAACAAAGTTAGAGTCTGGGAGCCCCTCTGCGGAGGTTTTTGTTTCAGTAGAGCGCCATCTGATAAGTGTAGAAGGGACAATGGAATTTGAAAACCACCATTCGTCCACCAACAGAAGAATAATTGATTTAGAGGAGAAACATCCGTGGATGCTTAAAGAAATGGGTGAAACTTTCAGAAGTAATGGAAGACTTATGTAGTCTCAGAATATCTGCCAGCAGATCTATACTTATAACAAAAGGTAAAATAATGACCTTCAGGTAGGAACACTTAGCATGGGCTTCCTACAAAGGATGCATGGAAGGACACAGCAGAACTTCTGTGGTATTCTTGCCAGAAGGGTGCAAACTGAGTCTAATCATGAGGAAACCCCAGCAAACCCAGCTGATGGTATCCTGCAAACTAACTGGCCTGTACTCTTCAAAGATGTCAGTGTCATGAAAGAGAAGACTCAGAAACTTTCAGATCAGAAGGGGCTGAAAAGGCAAGACAGCAATGCATTGAATTATCTTGGATTTTCACTTGCTTTCGACATTATTGGGACAATTTAGAAATTGAATAAGATCGTATCTGTAGATTAGATAACAGTACTGTATCAATGTCAGTTTCCTAATTTTAACAATTGCACTGGCTCTACAAGAGAATTCCTTGCTTTCAGAAAATACACATTGAAATAGTAGCTCATCATGTCTGCAACATACTCTGAAAGAGTTTGGGAGGAAATACATGCACATAAGCTAAAAAGGGAAAAGGAAGAAAAAAGGTTAAATCAACTGTCATGGAATGTCAAAATCTCTGTGAAGGGTATTCATAAATTCTTTGTACTATTTTATCATCTTCAGGTTATACCCAAGTATTTTAAAAAGTTATCCACAGGTATATAAATACATGATTTTCTATTTCTCAGCAACATGTTTAATGAATTAACCAGTATTGTTCAAGCCCAGTTTACACCAAATAATATGAGAAAACTATATAAAAATGTGATATCTCTTTACCAATTGCCAGCGATATTAAACTGAAGAGTGGGATTTTGGTTGGGCCAATTTAGGTAGCATGCCACATCTAGGCCTTTTTCTACTTTTGGAGTAAAGAGACTTTGTATAAGTAGGTAAGGTAGATCTTTCCCCAGATCCTGTATCTGCTGAAGCCATATGTTTTTTGGCCAGAGGCATCCCGTGGGCATTAGCTGCTATCTGCCTTTGATAAGTCATCACTGGAATATAAACAGAAGATTTTTGAAGGTCCTACACTTTAGTAAACCATAATCTGAGTATAGTTAATGCCTTATCTGTAAATATCCTAAAATGTTTATGTTATTGCTATATTGGGAACTTAAGAGGGATACTTAAATCCCTCTTAAGGGATCTATCCCCACTTTGGAACAAAGAGCTATATAGACAATGATGTCCTGAGACATTTTTTTAATCCAAATTTACAAAGGCTACAGGAGGAGGGATCGTCACAACCAAAGAAGGAAATAATCATTAGCATTTGATTATACTCTCACGAAAACCCCCTCCTTTGGGGTTAAGCGTGTGTCCACTGCCTGTACAAAGTAGTCAGAAACAAAGCAGGTTGGTGGTTGGTTACAAACCTCTGGAGCCAGACAGATCTGTGTTCAAATCCTAATTCTGTACTTGGCTCTGAAATGCAGGCTTTGATCGCTAGCGCATGGGGCGTGGGTGTGGTTTAACAAGGCGACCTACCCAAGAACAGTGTTGCCCTGATTGTCACCCTTCAGTTTTCTAGATGGAGAAGTGATAAAATCAAACCAGTCGCTTTCTGATCTCACATGTTAAAAACAATTAACGTGGGAAAGAAACCTATTCTTTTATGTGTTAGCATTTTAGTGTGTGATAGCACGATTCTTGTCACTTAACGAATTGTCTTGGCAGTTTCGCACATATAATTCTCTCTCCCCTGAAATCTTATTAGCATTATTCCCATGAAACAACCAGAGAAATAAAGCAAAAGCATTTTAATTAACTCAGGTTTAATATGTTTTCCTTATCTGCCATTGCTGCAGATACCAGATGAGCAGAACTGCTTGATGCATTCAGAATCTTTTAGTTGATCAAAGAAAGGAGACTGCAGGAAATTCAAAGCTGGAAATTCATTTAGTTCTACTTAGGCCACAGACATGAGCAGAGGCCATTTATCCTTCAACATATCTTAAAATTTCTATTTTTCTACTTGAATCTAATATTCTTTAGAATTGTCCTGACTTGCTAAAGGACAGAGTGCACCTGGCTGACCTCCGTGTTTCTTTCAGCCTCACATCCTACCAGCAGGAAATAGAAGACTTTGTATGTACATTGGTAATACTTCGAATAGAATTGAAAGGTGCATGCCTATATGTGTGTGTATGTAATTTGATTGAATTCCAGTAAAAAAAAAAAAGATTTTAAATTTTGAAGTACCTTTGCTCCTTAACACATGTGAAACAAGAAAAATTGCTTGGAACCCTTTTCAACTGGCTGTTTTAATATTGTGAGAATAATTATTCAAGCCATTAAAAAACACTGAGCAGGTATTTCCTATTTGAAAAGGAATGATTTTCAAAGTGTAATTGAGAACACCATAAGTCTTTTTTGATCTTGCCTCAAAAAAAAAAAAAAAATCTATTACACTTCTCAGAACGTCTGCATATAGAAATATCTTCCTTACCTTAAGGGGTATTTTTTTTTTTTTTTAACTGGAGAAATGTTTGAATGTGTGTATATAGTCACGGGAGCTGACGTGACCCTAATGTACATATTTCATTTACAATTCACATATATATTCAACACATATTCTTGCTCACCAGAACCTAGCGTGGGGCCTGGTCTTTATTTTGTCCTCAATAACTATGAAAAGAATTAGAAGATACAACTTAGGGTGAAGACTAAGTATTTGTAGATAGACAAACCAAACTCTCCTGGAATTCAGTTGTATGGGTACTTTCCCTTCAAGATTTCAAGAAAGGGGAATATTGCAGCAAATCCTCAAAGGGTGAGTGGGATTTGATTGTAGGAGCTAGGAAATACCGTCTGGGATCAATCAGCAATGTGGATGTATATTTTTAAATATTTCATAGTTTAGTAGGGTGATAACAGATTTTATATCACTTCCTTCTGAGATATGCTTAAAACTGTGCTCCAAATACCCTCCACATTCCTCTATAAACTCTGAAGAATCTAACAGGTATGACTGTATCCCGATATGTTCTTTATACTGTGTTAGCTCTGACTGTTGGTTCAAGGAGTTTATTGGCTACTGTGTGCTGGTGTATTTCTCTCTCCTTGTCTGAGAGCTACTGGTACCCGGTATTTCTGTCATCTCACTCAGAGGTTTGACTGAGCGCTCGTTCTTTAGATTTTACAGGAATAAGACCTGACCCAGCATAGATTCCTGAAAGAAATACATTGTTCACACTTTTTTATTCATGGAAGTATCTGATCATTCATAAACTCTAAGACTGTATATGACAAAACATATTACCCAATTCAGTTCAACTGGGTTCTTTTATTTTCAGTGTTTTTAAAATGCATTTTTTGATTGTGTTAGAGAGAAAGGATTTTTGGTGATTTGAACAAAACATGGCTTACATTCCTGTTGGGATATAGAAGATTGGGTAGGTATAGCATTCCTATACAAAAGTCAGTCATCCCCCCACCGATTTAAAATGGGTATACTGCTACTGCTTCTTTATGTTTCAATAATAAACAGACTTCCAACTTTATATCTTGTCGGTAAAAATTTATATATAGTGGGTGCCTGGGTGGCTCAGTCAGTTCAGCGTCTGCTTCTCACTCTCCCTCTGCCTGCCTCTCCCCCTGCTTGTGCTTGCTCTCTGTCAAATGAATAAAATCTTTAAAAAAATTTATATATATAGGATACCATATCCCTCTGCCCCAAAATTAAAATATTTACTTAACTTTTAGTTAACCAACCAGATATCTTATTTACGATGTTGGTTTAGATTTCTACACTTTATTTACTGGTCAAAGTGACTTGGTTTTCCCATTCCCATTTCTCCAGTGTTTATTAAATATATGCTGTAGATCCTCCAGGACAGAATAAAAAGTCTCTAGTGCTTGACAGATTTTTGCTCTAGCAAATACACAAGATACAATATGTAGAGCAGTCGGTGCTTTATGTTTTCAAGTGAGTTGAGGATAGTTTTCATTACCTTGATAAAGAAGTTGGAACAAAGAATCACCGAACATTAGGCTTTACTGTTGCATTTTGAATATCTTCTACCATGCTGGATTTGATTAAGTAATGAATGGCAAGGAGGGAATTTTCATTGCCAGTTAATTTTTTGACACATTTTTTAAAAGCCAGTTGTAAGTTGTATATGCTGTTCTTGTTTTATTTATATTTCTTTGCCAGTCCTTAGACCAGTTCTTTGTAAGAAATAAATGTTTGTAAGTAATTTAAAATCCTCTTCCACATGCTGAGAATTTGTTTAATGCTAAACACTTTCTAAAAATCTAAACTTTTACTGAGGCATGAGTTTGAAGGATAGTTTGTTAAAGCTGAATAAGGTAAAGAAATGCACTTTTGAGATCTAGCAACAGTGCTCCAGTAATTATATTTTATGTCAACTTCAGGTTCTGTTAATCTGCAGCATAAATAATTATGTATGTTAAATTGTGTAATTATCCTCCATTTGAAGTGAAAATCAGAATGTGCAATGACGGAGAGGCAACATTTACAGGCGCGGATGTGACAATACGGACACGGGGTCATGGCTATTGTTCCTTAGTGGTGGCCCCTGCCTTACTTCCTTCCCTCCCTCCTCCACGTCACTTCACTTTATTTTTTTTTATTGTTATGTTAATCACCATACATTACATCATTAGTTTTTGGTGTAGTGTTCCATGATTCATTGTTTGTGCATAACACCCAGTGCTCCACGCAGAACGTGCCCTCTTCAATACCCATCACCAGGCTAACCCATCCCCCACCCCCTCCCCTCTAGAACCCTCAGTTTGTTTTTCAGAGTCCATCGTCTCTCATGGTTCGTCTCCCCCTCCGACTTACTCCCCTTCATTCTTCCCCTCCTGCTATCTTCTTCTTTTTTTTTTCTTAACATATATGGCATTATTTGTTTCAGAAGTACAGAACTGTGATTCAACAGTCTTGCACAATTCACAGCGCTCGCCATAGCACATACCCTCCCCAATGTCCATCACCCAGCCACCCCATCCCTCCCAAACCCCACCACTCCAGCAACCCTCAGTTTGTTTCCTGAGATTAAGAATTCCTCATATCAGTGAGGTCATATGATACATGTCTTCCTCTGATTGACTTATTTCACTCAGCATAACACCCTCCAGTTCCATCCACGTCGTTGCAAATGGCAAGATCTCATTCCTTTTGATGGCTGCATAATATTCCATTGTGTATATATACCACTTCTTCTTTATCCATTCATCTGTCGAAGGACATCTTGGCTCTTTCCATAGTTTGGCTATTGTGGACATTGCTGCTATAAACATTGGGGTGCACGTACCCCTTCAGATCCCTACATTTGTATCTTTGGGGTAAATACCCAGTACTGCAATTGCTGGATCATATGGTAGCTCAATTTTCAACTTTTTGAGGAACCTCCATACTGTTTTCCAGAGTGGTTGCACCAGCTTGCATTCCCACCAACAGTGTAGGAGGGTTCCCCTCTCTCCGCATCCCCGCCAACATCTGTCGTTTCCTGACTTGTTAATTTTAGCCATTCTGACGGGTGTGAGGTGGTATCTCATTGAGGTTTTGATTTGGATTTCCCTGATGCCGAGCGATGTTGAGCACTTTTTCATGTGTCTCTTGGCCATTTGGATGTCTTCTTTGGAAAAATGTCTGCTCATGTCTTCTGCCCATTTCTTGATTGGATCATTTGTTCTTTGGGTATTGAGTTTGATAAGTTCTTTATAGATTTTGGATACTAGCCCTTTATCTGATATGTCATTTGCAAATATCTTCTCCCATTCTGTCAGTTGTCTTTTGGTTTTGTGGACTGTTTCTTTTGCTGTGCAAAAGCTTTTTATCTTGATGAAATCCCAATAGTTCATTTTTGCCCTGGCTTCCCTTGCCTTTGGCGATGTTTCTAGGAAGAAGTTGCTGCGGCTGAGGTCGAAAAGGATGCTACCTGTGTTCTCCTTTAGGATTTTGATGGACTCCTATCTCACATTTAGCTCTTTCAACCATTTGGAGTCTATTTTTGTGTGTGGTGTAAGGAAATGGTCCAGTTTCATTCTTCTGCATGTGGCTGTCCAATTTTCCCAACACCATTTGTTGAAGAGACTGTCTTTTTTCCATTGGACATTCTTTCCTGCTTTGTCAAAGATTAGGTGACCATAGAGTGGAGGGTCCATTTCTGGGCTCTCTATTCTGTTCCATTGATCTATGTGTCTGTTTTTGTGCCAGTACCGTACTGTCTTGATGATGACAGCTTTGTAATAGAGCTGGAAGTCCGGAACTGTGATGCCGCCAGCTTTGCTTTTCTTTTTCAACATTCCTCTGGCTATTCAGGGTCTCTTCTAGTTCCATACAAATTTTAGGATTATTTGTTCCATTTCTTTGAAAAAAGTGGATGGTATTTTGATGGGGATTGCATTGAATGTGTAGATTGCTCTAGGTAGCATTGACATCTTCACAATGTTTGTTCTTCCAGTCCATGAGCATGGAACGTTTTTCCGTTTCTTTGTGTCTTCCTCAATTTCTTTCATGAGTATTTTATAGTTTTCTGAGTACAGATCCTTTGCCTCTTTGGTTAAATTTATTCCTAGGTATCTTATGGTTTTGGGTGCAATTGTAAATGGGATCGACTCCTTGATTTGTCTCTCTTCTGTCTTGTTGTTCGTGTATAGGAATGCCACTGATGTCTGTGCATTGATTTTATATCCTGCTACTTTACTGAATTCCTGTATGAGTTCTAGCAGTTTTGGGGTGGAGTCTTTTGGGTTTTCCACATACAGTATCATATCATCTGCAAAGAGTGAGAGTTTGACTTCCTCTTTGCCGATTTGGATGCCTTTGATTTCTTTTTGTTGTCTCGTTGCTGTGGCTAGGTCTTCTAATACTATGTTGAATAGCAGTGGTGATAGTGGACATCCCTGCCGCGTTCCTGACCTTAGGGGAAAAGCTCTCCGCTTTTCCCCATTGAGAATGATATTCGCTGTAGGTTTTTCATAGATGGCTTTTATGATATTGAGGTATGTACCCTCTATCCCTATACTCTGAAGAGTTTTGATCAAGAAAGGTGCTGTACTTTGTCAAATGCTTTTTCTGCATCTATTGAGAGGATCATATGATTCTTGTTCTTTCTTTTGTTAATGTATTGTATCACGTTGATTGATTTGCGGATGTTGAACCAGCCTTGCAGCCCAGGGATAAATCCCACTTGGTCGTGGTGAATAATCCTTTTAATGTACTGTTGGATCCTATTGGCTAGTATTTTGGTGAGAACTTTTGCATCCATGTTCATCAAGGATATTGGTCTGTAATTCTCCGTTTTGATGGGGTCTTTGTCTGGTTTTGGGATCAAGGTAATGCTGGCCTCATAAAATGAGTTTGGAAGTTTTCCTTCCATTTCAATTTTTTGGAAGAGTTTCAGGAGAATAGGTATTAATTCTTCTTTAAATGTTTGGTAGAATTCCCCTGGGAAGCCATCTGGCCATGGGCTTTTTGTTGGGAGATTTTTGATGACTGCTTCAATTTCCTTAGTGGTTATAGGTCTGTTCAGGTCTTCTATTTCTTCCTGGTTCAATTTTGGTAGTTGATACATCTCTAGGAATGCACCCATTTCTTCTAGGTTATCTAATTTGCTGGCATAGAGGTGCTCATAATATGTTCTTATAATTGTTTGTATTTCTTTGGTGTTGGTTTTGATCTCTCCTCTTTCATTCATGATTTTGTTGATTTGGGTCATTTTTCTTTTTGATAAGTCTGGCCAGGGGTTTATCAATCTTGTTAATTCTTTCAAAGAACCAGCTCCTAGTTTCGTTGATCTGTTCTACTGTTCTTTTGGTTTCTATTTCATTGATTTCTGCTCTGATCTTTATTATTTCTCTTCTCCCACTGGGTTTAGGCTTTATTTGCTGTTCTTTCTCCAGCTCCTTTAGGTGTAGGGTTAGGTTGTGTATTTGAGACCTTTCTTGTTTCTTGAGAAAGGCTTGTATTGCTATATACTTTCCTCTCAGGACTGCCTTTGCTGTATCCCAAAGATTTTGAACAGTTGTGTTTTCATTTTCATTGGTTTCCATGAATTTTTTTAATTCTTCTTTAATTTCCTGGTTGACCCATTCATTCTTTAGTGGGATGCTCTTTAGCCTCCATGTATTTGAGTTCTTTTCGACTTTCCTCTTGTGATTGAGTTCCAGTTTCAAAGCATTGTGGTCTGAAAATATGCAGGGAATAATCCCAATCTTTTGGTACCAGTTGAGACCTGATTTGTGACCTAGGATGTGATCAATTCTGGAGAATGTTCCATGGGCACTAGAGAAGAATGCGTATTCCTTTGCTTTGGGATGGAATGTTCTGAATATGTCTGTGAAGTCCATTTAGTCCAGTGTTTCATTTAAAGTCTTTATTTCCTTGTTGATCTTTTGCTTAGATGATCTGTCCATTTCAGTCAGGGGGCTGTTAAAGTCCCCCACTATTATTGTATTGTTGTCAATGTGTTTCTTTGCTTTTGTTATTAATTGCCTTATATAATTGGCTGCTCCCATGTTAGGGGCCTAGATATTTACAATTGTTAGATCTTCTTTTTGGATAGACCCTTTAAGTAGGATATAGTGTCCTTCTTCATCTCTTATTACAGTCTTTGTTTTAAAATCTAATTTGTCTGATATAACGATTGCCACTCCAGCTTTCTTTTGGTGTCCATTAGCATGGTCAATGGTTTTCCACCCCCTCACTTTCAATCTGGGGGTGTCTTTGGGTCTAAAATGAGTCTGTTGCAGACAGCATATTGATGGGTCCTGCTTTTTAATCCAGTCTGATAGCCTGTGTCTTTTGATTGGGGCATTTAGCCCATTTACATTCAGTGTAACTATTGAAAGATAGGAATTTAGTGTCATTGTATTACTTGTAAGGTGACTGTTCCTGTATATTGTCTGTGTTCCTTTCTGATCTATGCTGCTTTTAGGCTCTCTCTTTGCTTAGAGGACCCCTTTCAATATTTCTTGGAGGGCTGGTTTCGTGTTTGCAAATTCCTTTAGTTTTTGTTTGTCCTGGAAGCTTTTTATCTCTCCTTCTATTTTCAATGACAGCCTAGCTGGATATAGTATTCTTGGCTGCATATTTTTCTCGTTTAGTGCCTGAGGATATCATGGTATCTGAAGATACCAGTCCTTTCTGGCCTGCCAGGTCTCTGTGGATAGGTCTGTTGCCAATCTAATGTTTCTACCATTGTAGGTTACATATATCTTCTCCGGAGCTGCTTTCAGGATTTTCTCTTTGTCTCTGAGACTCGTAAGTTTTACTATTAGATGTCGGGGTGTTGACCTATTTTTATTGATTTTGAGAGGGGTTCTCTGTGCCTCCTGGATTTTGATGCCTGTTTCCTTCCTCACATTAGGGACCTTCTCTGCTCTAATTTGCTCCAATATACCTTCTGCCCCTCTCTCTCTTTCTTCTTCTTCTGGGATCCCAATTATTCTAATGTTATTTCGTCTTATCGTATCGCTTATCTCTCGAATTCTGCCCTCGTGATCCAGTAGTTGTTTATCTCTCTTTTTCTCAGCTTCTTTATTTTCCATCATTTGGTATTCTATATTGCTGATTCTCTCTTCTGCCTCATTTATCCTAGCAGTTAGTGCCCCCATTTTTGATTGTACCTCATTAATAGCCTTTTTGATTTTGACTTGGTTAGATTTTAGTTCTTTTATTTCTCCAGAAAGGGCTTCTCTAATAACTTCCACGCTGTTTTCAAGCCTAGCTAGTGTCTTTAAAGTCATGATTCTGAACTCTAGGTCCGACATCGTACTCATGTCCGTATTGAATAGGTCCCTGGCAGAGGGTACTACCTCTTGTTCTTTTTGCTGAGGTGATTTCTTTCATCTTGTCATTTTGTCCAGAGGAGAATAGATGAATGAGAGAACACAATGCTAACAGGTTAACAATGTCATCAGCAAATATACTCTATACAAATCAGAAAAGACCTGAAACCAGGGGAAAAGAAAGGGAAAGAAAGAAAAAAGAGGGAAAAAAAAAGAAAAAGAAAAAGATAGAAACAAACTAAAACAGAACAAAACAAAAAAAACAGAATATGATCAAATATGATCAGGCTAGTGCATAGATCAGTGCCACACACTAGATTTTGGGTGTATTTTGGTCTGTTAGAAGAAAGTGCCTCCTAAAATTTTAAAGGAAGAAAGAGTTATATTTGTACAAAATAAGGGTTGATACAATGAAGGGATGGAAGATGACTGTAAAGATGAAAATTATAAAAGATTTTATAAAAGGAATTGATAAGAAGTTGTTTGAAAAAAGAAAGAAGATTTAAAAAAAAAAAAAGGGAGAGAATGTGATCAGGCAGGAGACTAGAACAAAGCTGTACACTAGTGACTTAGGGTATATTTTGATCTGTTAGAAGAAACTGTATCTCAAAATTTTAAAGAGAGAACAACATATATATATGCCAAAAATAAGGGTAACTACTATGAAGGGACAAAATATGACTCTAAAAATGAAAAATAAAAAGTTTTTTTAAAAAAGGGATTGATAAGATGTTGGTTGAAAAAGGGAAAAAGAAAAATGCAAAAAAAGAAAGAAAACAGTTAAAATAATTAACTTTGAAAAACTAATGAATCATGTTGAAAAAAGCCATGAATTCTATGTGCAGTATTCCCCTAGCGCTGGAGTTCTCCCGTTCTCCTTGATCGGTAAACTTGGTCTTGGCTCGCTGGCTGTTCGTGCTGATCTTCTGGGGGAGGGGCCTGTTGCTGTGGTTCCCAAATGTCTTCGCCGGAGGCTGAATTGCCCCGCCCTTGTCGGTCCGGGCTAAGCAAGCTGCTCGGGTTTGCTCTCAGGAGCTTTTGTTCCCTGCAAGCTCTCGGTACAGCTTTGGAGGACGAGAGTGAAAATGGTGGCCTCCCAATCTCCACCCGGAGGAGCTGACAACTCGGGGCCCCCCTCAGTGCGCCTCCAGAGAAAAGCAGTCACTCCCGTCTCCCCGGTCTCCGGCCGCACTCCGTGCTCACCCGGCCTGTGACCGAGCGTTTCTATCTCTGGCCCCCGACCCCGTGTGGAGTCTCCAAACCCAGCAGATCCCTGCGGTGTGCTCCCGCGCCGCTCCTCCCGGGGGAGGAAGGGGAGTCCCCCCGGATCTGCCGCTTGTTGGGTCCCTGCTGGGGGAGCAGTGGCCCGACTGGGCCGCGGATCACAGTCTATGGCCACCCCGAGCTGAGAGCCCGCGCCTCGGCTCCGTCTCTGCAGCTGGCTTCCCCGCTCTGATCCCTGGGAGCTCTGCCGCGCTCAGGCTCCCCCGGTCTCTCTGTGACCCCGAGGGTCCTGAGACCACACTGTCCCGCCAGGGTTCCACCCCCCGCTTGGCCACTGGAGCGACGTCCCTCCGCGGAGCCGACTTCTAAAAGGTCCGATGTTGTGCTCCGCGGCTCTAGCACTTGCCAGAAGCTGCCCACGGAGGCCCCTCCCCCGCCGTCTATCCTCCCGAATATCGCCTCGGGTTCACTTCTCCGCACGTCCTACCTTCCAGAAAGTGGTCGCTTCTCTGTTCAGAGAGTTGTCGCTACTCTCCTCTTCGATCTCCTGTTGAGTTCGTAGGTGTTCAGAATGGTTGGATCCCTATTCAGCTGAATTCCCGAGACCAGACGGAATCCAGGTCTCCTGCTCCTCCGCCGTCTTGCTCCGCCCCCCCACGTCACTTCTCTTTTACCTGGATCTTTTTTCCTTTGCGTCTTTTACTTTATAAATACAATCTTCTAAGCTCATCAAAATCCAATATACTTTCTTGGAAATGAAAGCTCCGTCGTAGACCGCGCCGTGCCTGTCCTGTCCGGGTTCGGTGTGGCCGTTCTGATCCCGTGTCCCTGTCTGTGAAGGTATCAGGAATGCACCTCCCGCCTGGCATGGCGACTCGTTCCGTCCTTGTGTCCTGCTCAGGGGCTTTGGGTGTCTGTGTACAGAATGCTTGGAAGTATAATTCATAGAGTGTGTTCATCCGCACTTCCACTGGGTGGCCTTGAAGCCCAGTCAAGGTGTTTACCACGTGGTGATTGAATGAATAAATCCAGCGCATCAACACGGTCCGTTCTAGGTAGTATCTGGGAGGAGTGCTCTGTGGGGAAGGACACGTGGTAAAGTCAACACTGTTCTGTCTTCTGAGCACACAGCAAACTCATCCAGGAAAGGTGTATTTTGGGTGTTAGGAATGTACTTGTGCTTATATTCACTGATTTCATGTTGGAAATCCCAAAGTCATGGCATGCACAGGGTAGGTTCACAGTGAAGGCTTTGAAGCCCAGCAGCTTAGACCCCAAATGCAGGCTGCACCGCTGACCGTGAAGTTCTGAGCAAGTGACCCACATGTTCTGAACTGCTGCTTTCTCCATCGCTCTCCCTCCCTGCGTCGGTCCTCCTGCCCCCTCCTCCTCTGCCCTTTGAGACATCAGAATTTGGGACGGGGCCAGGTTTAGCAAATATACATATCTATCCTCTCTCTCTCCCCCCCTCACTGCCCCCCTCACATGCATGTGCACACACGTGCACACAAACACACCTACACACACACACTTAACGACACGTCGCTAAAGACCTGCTGAGAGGCGTCCTGTCTTAGTTAATGTTGCAGATGATGCTGGAGTCTGTGTCCTGAGGGCATGTATCTGTGGAAAGCCCTCGAGATCTTTCCCTGTAGGACAAAACTACCTTCCTTGACCAACAGCCCAGCCCCCACACTCCACCTTCTTTCTCTGATATTTGGCAGCATAATTGAATGAATGTCTGTTAGTCCTTTTCAAAGCTTAGAGCCTGGGGCAACTGCCCTAGTTTGCTGGGTCTCTGGGGAAGCTCCTCATAAAGTATTTATATAACCCAAATATACAGAGGTTTGAAATTAGAGGGGTTTTGTCTTTTTTTGTTGTCGTTGTTGTGTAAGGATGACGGATGTTCACAAAGTTTTGCAAGAATATGGGGGACAGCAAATTAATAGCTCTGCTAGATACTCTATATTTGTATCTCTAGAGAAGACTGCATATCTAATGAGCGAATTCATTAGCATATCTGATGTGGATAATGGTAATTAATCTGATTGAAGACATTTTTGTTTTTTCCCCTTAATATGAATTTTCCAGTATGCCCCTTCGTGCCCAGAAAGTAGGTTTGAATTTACTTTTTTTTTTTTATCGTACCATTTAGAGGATGTTTGTAGTAACATAACGTGTTCTCTTTGTATGTTGATTCTCAGCTGGTTAGTGCTGCAGTAATTTGAGGATTTAAGTGGGTGGATAAGCATATTTAATTAATATACGTAATTATTTCTAAGATATTCCGAGGTGCTGAGCTGCCACCTGGATATTTTGGCAATGTAACCAAAATAATAATAATAATAATTTTCATAGTTGATACATCGATCATGCAGTTTCTCATGCTTTATTTGAAATCAGAAAAGCCTTTTTTATTAGACAGAGTCCAGGAGAAAGGATGCACAGAACCAGATTGGATGACAGACGAGGCAAGGACAGATGGAGGAGTTTGCCTTTTCCGTGGCCAAGAAGAGCAGGGTTGAGAAGCATCCCCGGAAGAGCTGGCCAAGGTTCCAGCCAGAATGCTGGGTGAAGGCTGGGTGAAGGCGTTGGTTCCCGGGTGACAGAGAGCAGCCTTGGGAGCTGTCGGGGAATAGGGAGACCGTCCCAGATGAGGATGGAGCCAGCAGATGCCTGCCTTTATTCCCCAGGTCCAAATAGAATGTCATGGAAAATCTTCTTATTTCCCCTTCTCTTGCTTTAGAAAAGCTTAGCTTTGATTAAAGAGGATGGTATCTCACTTAGGAGTCATTCTGGGAAACGCAGCAAAGTACGTGAACAGAACATAGAGGGGTGCACAACCCTAAATCATACAAAGATAGGAGAGGTCTGGACCTACTTGAACTCCAGCACGTTGATATTCAGGTTGTAACTACCTGAAGCAAGAAAATACCAGAAAACTTAATTTAAAACATATCAAATATGCACACCCGAACATACCATCTGGGAGATGTGGTCCCTGAAACAGACCTGGCACATAGTAGGTTTGTTGATTCATCTAATAAATATGAAGTATTTATCACTCTGCTCTAAAGCTGGACTTGCAGAAGTGTGTATAGGACTCCCTGCTATAGGTAGCCCTCCGAATTCCCCTTGGTTAGGGACCTTTGCAGACTTGAAGCATGAGCAGTGTAAATAGGTCTGAATTAGCATCAGAAGACAGTCCACCTGCCTGGGTGGGGTCTGAAAGCTACAGTTGCAGAGCCACACTCACGTGGACACCTGGAGCCTATCTGGGCAAAACCCTGGTCTAGACATGAAGGTTGGTCCAAGACACAGTCAGAATGAGATCTACAACACAGTGGGTCTGTGTAGTCTTTGCAGAGGGAACGCTGCATGTTTCTGAAGCGACCCCCATTAGTGTGTCATTGGGGATGACACAATGCCTTGATGAAAATACCCAAATGGCGGGCAAGCGAAACCAAATTAAGATTTAGTCTGCTGCCCTTCAAAAGTGCCATTTCATTCTGAAGTCTCTCCTGGGGCTACCTGCCACCCATTTAGACCAGTCTCCTGCAGGGACGAAATCTCCCATTCAGAGAAATGACAGCTGATGTTGAAAATGATTTATTTCCATAGCAGTCTTATATTTAATGCAGTCTAGGTATGAGGCACTTTGCTAAGAGTTGGGCAAGTAATGATAAATAAACTAAAATTGCTGTTGGCATTGTAGTTGGAGATAAATATGTGTCAGAGGGGTGCTATCCTGGAAATGAATTAGATGCCCTGGAGAACAGGGGAGAAATTGCAGCAGAGTTGTCAGGAAGAAGGCTGTCAGCCGTCTGAGAAATTAGTTGTAGTCCCTTAGGCAGACAAGGTCTCAGAGGAAAAAAAATGCATATACTGGAAACGGCTCCAAAGTGGGAATTTTTACAATATAAATTGGAAAATCTCACTCAATTCAACTAGATTTGAATTAAGTGATCTTAAAATAATAATAATATTGCAACAGTGGAGATATAAAACTTTATGGGCTCTTTTCACCTGTGGGAGGGATGTTTCACTTGTAAAGAGGTTCTTTTGTGCTTAGTTTTTCAAAACAATGGACAAGGAAAGATATTTAAAAATCAGGTAGTAATGATAGTGCTGACAGTTACATTTAAAAAGTGTTTATTTTGGGGGGCGGGCATCTGAGTGGCTCAGTTGGTTAAGCATCCAACTCTTGATTTCAGCTCAGGTCATGATCTCAGGGTCGTGAGTTTGAGCCCCGCGTCAGGCTCCACACTCAGCGGGGCCTCTGCTTGAGATTCTCTCCCTCCGCACACAGGCTCTTTCTCTCTCTAAAATAAATAAATAAATCTTAAAAAAAAAAGTGTTTATTTTTTAGTAGAAGATACATATAAAAATTATATCTGTTTAGGAATGTTTAGGGTTTATATTTGCTTGGCGATGTCAGGCTTTTGAAGAGCACATCTGGGTTAATGAAACTTCAGAAGGACAAACACTGTTCTACAGTTACTCTGAATCTCCCTACCTCCAAACTCTCCCAATTGATCATTGAAATATATATATATTTTTTAGGCAGATGTATTGAGGTATAGCTTGCACCTAGTAAAATTCACCATTTTCAGGTGTACAGGTCAAGTTTTGACAAATGTCAACGGTTGCATAACCACGAGCACAATCAAGATAATGTTTCCATCGCTGAAAATGTTCCCTGGAGTTTCTCCGTAGTCAGTCCCTTCTTCAGCCTCCATGTTCTGGCAATCCTTGGTATGCCGTCCTATCTTTGTAGTTTTGCCTTTTAATAAATATCATATAGGTGGGATGATGCAGTGTGTAGCCTTTGTGTCTGGACTTTTTCGTTTAGCACGTGCTTTACAGACCGCTCTGTGTTGTTGAATGTGTCTCTTGTTTATTCATTTTTATTGCTGAGTGGTCTTCCATTGTATGGAAATTCTATAATTCGCTAATCCATCCGAGGGCTTGTGGGCTATTATGGACAAAACTGCTCTGAACTGTCAATAGTTGTGTACGTCTCTGTGATGTCATCCCTTTGGTATAAATACCTACAAGTGTGGTAAGTATCTGTTTATGTGAAACTTCCAAACCATAATTTTCCAAGATGGCCCCTCCTTTGTGCGCACCTGCCAACAGTGTGTGAGTTCTAGATGCCCCACAGCTTTGCCAGCACTCAGTGTTGTCAGTTGCTCATGGTGTATAATTTTAGCCACTCTAGTATATGTGTCTTGATATCTCACTGTGGTTTTATTTGCATTTCCCTAATGACTAATAATGTTGAGCATCTTTTCATACCTCCTCTTTAGGTAACTGTGGTTTTCCATCTTTTGCTCATCTTGTATTGGGTTCTTCTTACCATTAAATTGTGGAAGTTGTATATATATGTGTGTATATATATTTATATATAATATTACTATATATATGTATATTTATCAGATACACATTTTGCAGATAATTTCTCCCAGTCTGAGGTTTCTCTTTTCTGTTTCTTGGAGTGTTTTTCAGAGAGTTTTTAACTTTGGTGAGGTCCAGTTTATCCATTTTTTTCTTTTATGGTTCATGCTTTTTGTGTTCTATCTAAGAAGTCTTTACCTAATCTCTGTCATGAAAATTTTCTCCTGTGTTTTCTTCCAGAAGTTTTATAGGCTTTACATTTAGGTCTATGATCTATTTTGAGTCTTTTTTTTTTTTTTTTTTTTTTATGTATGGATGCCTTTTGGTTCCAGTACCACTTGTTGAAAATACTTGTCTTCTTCATTGGATTATTTTGACCATATATGAATGGGTTGAAAATCAACTGACCATATATGTATGGGTCTATTTCTGGACTCTGCATTGTGTCCTATACATGTATATGGCTGTCTATATGCTAATACCAAATTATCTTGATTACGGCAGCTTGGTCTTGAAATCATGTATTGTGTAATTTCCAGCTTTTTTTTTCCAAATTATTTTAAGATTTTTCTAGGCCCTTTATGTAGAATCATATTGTCAGTTTTTTTAAGATTTATTTATTTGAGAGAGAGAATGGCGGGGAAGGACAAAGAGAGAGAATCCTCAAGCAGACTCCCTGCTCAGTGCAGAGTCCAGTGCGGGGCTTGATCTCACCACCCTGAGATCATGACCTGAGCCAGAATCAAGAGTCAGACACTTAATGGACTGAGCCACCTAAGTGCTGCCAGATTGTCAGTTTTAACAATAATAATTTTTAAAAAAATGCTGCTGAGTTTTGATTGGAATTACTTTGATTCTACATATGAAATTATGAGAAATTGACATTTTAACAGTATTGAGTTCTTTATTTTTTTAAATCAATGTTGTGTAGTTTTCTGCATACAAGTCTTGTACATATCTCATTAGATTCATTTGTAAGAACTTTGTGTTTTTTGATGTGGAATATTTTCAAAATTTAATTTCCAGATGTTTATGCTAGTACATTAAAAAGGCAGTTGATTTTGAGAGTTGTTTTAAACTTACTAAAATATAAATATAGAAAGAAACTGTTGTCCTAAAATGCAGTTTTTGATGAGTTTACTTAGAAGCGACTGTCATGCTAATAAAGAATGTGTTTACTAAAGCATGTCATGGTTACAACACCCCTCAACAAAAATATTTTCACTCTAATCCATAATTAATCAAAACTAGTATTCTCTTGGGATCTAAGAGTGGTGATAATGTTAGAGAATATCCCTTCTCTCATCCTGAAATTCTTCCCCTGTCAAAGGGGGCATTTTTCCCCGAAGGTTTAATGAGATTAAATGTGCTTAAACGCAGAGTGCTTACCGCTTCACCAAGTTCCCTTTCCTTCACCCACCTTTCCTGTTGAATGCTGGGTTAGCTTCCTGGGTCTGCTGTAACAAATCACCACAGACTTGGTGGTCTAAAACAACTGAGAAACGTATGTCCTCACACTTGTGGAGGCCAGAGGTTCAAAGTCAAAATGTCGGCGAGGCTGGTTCCTTTCAGGGGCTCAGAGAGAATTCCTTTCCAGGCCTGTCTCTCAGCTCCTGGTGGCCCCCCAGCATCCTCGATATTCCCTAGCTTGTAGCTGCTCTGTTCCCGTCCCTGCCTCTCTTCACCTGGCCTTCCTCTCTGCATCTCTGTGTCCTTGAACTTTTGTTCCTTTCTCTTATAAGGACATCCTAAATCCAGGATGACCTAATCCGAAAACCGTTAACTTAAATCCATCTGCAAAGACCCTCTTTCTGAATAAAGCCACGTTCCCAGTTATGGAGGGTTAGGACTTGAAGGTACCTCTTCCTGGACACTCCACAGCCCACTACAAATGTCCAGACAAAGATGTGTGCATATAAGGGCAAGTTTCATAGTAAATATCCAGCCATATACTACATGGGTAAAGAATATAGAAAAGAAACAATTTGGATATATGATGGTTTTATGTTTGTAGATAATCTGATATGTGTATGGATAACTCTCTCTTTTCTATTCTATGTTTTTAGAACCTTTGTTGTTTGATAGATTTTTTTTATAGGTAAAACTTATGATCAGTTTTAGGGTCACAGAGTTTTTGCCCATTTTATGTCCATGTCGTAGATTCATCTTTTAACTTTGAGGTGGGGAGGAATATTCGGCTTCTGCTTGTTGATTTTATGTTTTATTAGGCATGTTATTTTCAAAGGCAAAAAAAAGAAAAATTTAAGCGAGAAATAGAAATTGCTTTCAGTGTTTTATTTGTGTGAGTGTTTTTTCTTACTCTCATATGAAGGAAATACATCCAAATGAAGAGAGCGAAGTGGAGAAATACCATTTCTATGGCAACGGTTCTATTATGATGGTGCTTCCATCGTCATTTCTGTAGCACGTTGGATCATTGTAGTTAAGCACATTCAAAAGACTCACACTGGGGAAATAACACATCGATATCTAGTAGGTCACTTCAGTAAAAACTCTGGAAACATTTCTCCAAGTAAAAACTATTTCAAACTGATCACACTAAAGATGAATTTCAGATTTTAAGAAAGATAAATTTCTGATTTATTGAAACTTTCTCTTAATTCTTCAAAGAGTTATGATTTTTTTTTTTTTTTTTTACTTTTACTATGAAAGGTTGGTACTTACCACACAGCTCCAACTAAGTGCTGGACTCTGTATTACCACATTAATCTGTTATTTCTATTCCTTGTAACACACTTGAGTAAGGAGCATTATTAGTTCCATTTACAGATAAGGGACCCAAATCTCAAGTCAGAAAACCCTTTATTCATTTATTCCTTCTGCAAATATTTATTAAGCCAAACACTATCCCAAATGTCAAACATGCAGCAGTGAATAAGAATGAGCAAGAAACTGGGGCACCTGGTGGCTCAGTCACTTAAGTGTCTGACTCTTGATTTCAGCTCAGGTCATGATCTCAGGGTCGTGGGATCAAGCCCCACATTAGGCTCTGTGCTCAGCAGGGAGTGTGCTTGAGATTCTCTCTCCCTCTCCCTCTGCCCCTCTACTCCCCACCATTCATATTTGCACACGTGTGCACTCTCTCTCTGTAAAAAATAAATTTTAAGAATATTAAAACAAAACAGAAAGAATGAGCTAGAAATTGAGAAGAGCCAGGATTCAAACCCATGTCTCTGTTGACGCTAAAATCTGTATTCTTTCTGATAAATACCTGGTCTTGAATCTGACTCTACTTGCCAGACTCTTTGTGTGTATGTGTTAAACTTGAATGTATATGTTATTTATATGTTAAATAGTATGTGGTATATATGTTAATTCCTTATTGTGAATTCTTTGAAATGAATTGCTGTGTTGTGTTACAGTGGAGTAGGGCATCCTTTTTCCTGTCAGAGAATTTGCTTTTGAACAGATATGACATATGCATAAAAATCCGGGAGTAGTAGCAGGTAGTGTTTCTATTAAAAATTTTAAATTAAAATAAATAAAATTTGGGGGCGCCTGGGTGGCTCATTCGTTAAGCATCTGCCTTCGGCTCAGGTCATGATCCCAGGGTCCTGGGGTTGAGCCCCGCCTCGGGCTCCCTGCTCGGCGGAAAGCCTGCTTCTCCCTCTGCCTGCCGCCCCCCCCCCCCCGCTTGTGCTCTCTCTCTCTCTCAAATAGATAAATAAAATCTTTAAAAAAATAAACTTTTATAGGGCCACATGCTATTTGCATAACGTTTTCTAAGAGATTCCTGTTGTGGTTCTGAGTTCAAGGGTGAAACGTGGGCTGTGGGGACAGTAAGGTCCTTGCTGCACCTGGGGCCCCGCCTTCCCTTTGCCCGACCCACCAGACTCCACCTGTGCTTTCTCTGGAACCTGCCCCTCTCCAGGATTCTTGCTCTGCTGCCCCTTCTTTCCCGTCTGTCTCTAACTTCTACTGGTGGCTTCCTTCGCATTTGAGTGTCTCCACGTATCTCCCAAGTGAAGCCATGTGAGCGCCCACTGTCCCTCTGCCCTGCCCCCAGCCAGCACGAAGCAACTAAAGGACGTTCTGCACACCCCCTGTCCCTGCATATTCTCCTGTGCTCCTGGGTATCCGTCACTGTCTGAATTCCCTTCTCTCCGTTTCGACTCCAAGTACTTTATCCAAAGACTTGGCCAGCCCCCTGTTACCAGTGATATTTCATTGCCCGTGTGTTTATTTTATTTCTAATGCGACTGAACATTAGTTCACATTTCTTACTTTGTTCTCATCTGTTTTTGTGTTGCCTGCTTGAGACTTTTGCCTACTTTCTTGTTACGGTTGACCCATTTCTTTTAAATGATTTAATGGGGAGAGTAGATGATTTCCTCACTCTTCGACCAACATCCAGTAGAATTAAGAAGTTAGAACACCACCAATGCTGAAGGTCAACAGTGAATGTGAGGATGACAGTACTGAACAAGCAAACTACGGGGGATATTGTGCAAAAATGTGGCTGCCATTTTACCAGCCATATTTCCCAGAAACAGGAGACTTCCTCCTTTCTAGTAATCGTTGCCCAACCGTGAAAATCCACTGGTGAAGTAAACACGCCATCCATGTGTGGTGGTGTTTGCGGCTGGGGTGTTTGCTGCAGAGCTCCCTGAGGACCACCTGTCTGGCTCTCGCTGTTGGAACAGTAGGCACTGTGGGCTCCTAGCAAGTTGAGCTCATGAAAAGCATCATACCTCCTCTTATGCTGGCCTCCCTGCCTCTTCTGTGATCATGAATCTTCGCCCTTTGTAAATGTCTCGGTTCTGCCTCTGGCTACACACCGTAAATCTCGTTTATCTCTGCTACATGGCAGTATCGTCACAGCCAAGATTGCCCTGCTGTTTGGAGGCCTCCGGAATTCAGGGCCATTGCTTCATCCAATTTTACGGATTGATCAAATTTTACATTGAGCATGTGTTGTTTTGTGTCTCAGCATCATATCTAGTTCGATTTCTCTGGATTATGCAAGTATTTATAAAATCCTGCCTTGTTGAATATATGGGCTTCTCGTTCTGTACCTTCTATTGCAAACTACATAACTGATTTGTCACCAAAAAAAGTTTATTTTTATGTGGCTGCAATTTAATTTTATAGATGACTACAATTATGTTGAAAGATATAAATAATTTATCTTCAATTCATAGATCTTACAGCTATTTAACACGTTTTCATAGGAATGGGGTAGACCCATCTGGAGCATTTTTGTAATAAGCTAATTGCATTCTAAAAGCTCTTTGGGAAACGATTAGTTTCTGCAGGCATGAATTGCCATCTCATTTAAATTGAGTAAATAAAATGACCACAAACTTTAAGATATACATTTATGAAAAAACAGACCCAGAGAAAAGCACGTTGGCTTTGGCCACAGAAAGGAGTGAGGTACTGACGCATGCTTCAGAACCTTATGCTAAGTGAATGAAGCCAGACACAAATGGCCACATATTGTATGATTCTGTTTAGATGAAATATACAGAATCCATAGATCCATAAAGACAAAGCACAGATTGGGGGTTGCCCGTGACTAGGAAGATGATGGCAGGGGTGCGCAGAGTAACTGCCTAGTGGGTACACGGTTTTCTTTTGGGGTGATGACAACGTTTTGGAACAGATGGAGTGGTGGTGGCACCACATTATGACTTTGTTCATGGCCACTGAATTGTTCACTTCAAAATGGTTAACTTTATGGTACGTGAATTTTACCCCAATTGAAAATGTATGCCAAAAATATTTTCTTAAATTTTTTGAAAAAGCAAAAAAAAAGCATATATGTGATTACATTCTGTAGACACAACATCATGTGTATAATATCTGGCAGGTGTTTTTATTCAAGACGTGTCACTAATAAAACCATTTGGGAACTGTGTGATCACTGGGGACCCTCCCCCCAGGAATCACCATTGCGGGGGAGGAAATTTTTTCCCATTTCCCTTCTAGTCCTTTGACTGATCTAATAATTAGATATAAGACAAGTTAACAAGAAAAACAAATTTAATTTGGTATGTATAGAAGCCCATAAAAATATGAGACTCAAAGAAGTGACCAAAGTAGGCAGCTTTTATACCTTTTTGACAAGAAAACAATCAATCTGTGAAGATTTGGCAAGACAAAGAAGTTTGGGCGTTGGGCAGCAAATTAGGAAAGAAGTAGCAAGGCTTATTTATTCTTAGTTCTCAGCCTTAAGTTCCCTATCTCTGGTGGTAGAGATGCCTTCTACCCTGCTTGCAGAAGGAGGGTGCCTTTTGTGTGGGAGATTTAGTTCCTGCTTTCAGGGGGGTGAAGGAGGGTCAGAGGGTTTTTCTCACCCTGGCTTGCTCTTTTTTTTTTTTAATTTTATTTTATTATGTTAACCGCCATACATTACAGCATTACTTTTTGATGTCGTGTTCCATGATTCATTGTTTGTGCATAACACCCAGTGCTCCATGCAGTACGTGCCCTCTTTAATACCCATCACCAGGCTAACCCATCCCCCCACCCCCCTCCCCTCTAGAACCCTCAGTTTGTTTCTCAGAGTCCATCGTCTCTCATGGTTTGTCTCTTAAGCAACTTTAATTCAAAATAATTGGGATGTCAGAGTGGCAGCTTTGGGGGGGTGGCATGGTCTGCTACTGTCCCCATCCTACTATTTAAGATTTTCACCTAGAACTATCGGTGTTATCTCAGTCTAATTGCCTGTCTTA